>NC_135416.1:6657500-6957500 GCF_051991245.1 Festucalex cinctus | reverse complement strand
GTTTATGTTTTCATGTTTTTTTTTTATTTTGATGATTTTATAAAGCTAAAGAAACCCTCAAATTCATCTGTGAAAAGCACTGTACAAATAAAGCTTACTTACATCTCACAAAATTAGAATAAAACAAATCCTATTAAATTGATTTGAATTTATCAATTATATTTGAAGTATTTTTTCCACCAAGTTTAATGAATCAATTCATTAAATGAATCAAATGATCATTTGTACGATAATCTTAATTTTGTTAAAGATGAAATCAACCTTAAACATTTCTTGATGAGAATATGTTACATGTGACCTCATTAGTCTAAATATGACATTCGGTTTAATATTATATTTATGGTATATTAATTAACACTGAAAAATTAAGGATTAAACTACCACTGATTGTCACATCCACCGAAGTGGGGTGAAATTCTTTTTGTTTTTTTTTTGTTTTTTTTATATTTTTATTTTTTTATTATTTTTTATTTTTTTTTTTTTTTTTTTTTTTTAAGTGGGGTGAAATTCGCCATATTTAATCTAGTGGGGCTGCATTGAGCATCTTATTGTCAAAAAAAAAATTTGGGCTTGACTTCATCTTTAAGAGACACCCGTATATCCTCTTTTTATTGCAGGCTTGAAAGTTCTGGTTACTCACATTGAGCGAGTATCAGTCAGTCCAGAATTTCTCACTATTTTGGCCCGCCCCGCTGCGAGTTGCCCCCCAGGGTCAAAGCCGACTGCCCACCAGACCCACCCTGCGTTCTTCCTCTTGCTCAGCACCCACTATCCTGCCCGACTCCTCAGTAACGGTAGGAAGCGACACCTGGAATTTCACTTTTTCCAGGAAAACGTGGATTTTCAAATAACCCCCGCAAGCGATGCCTAATTGTGCTTTCTTCCTGCTCAGCCATCCATCCGTCCATGCTGGCTCAGGTGGATGTGGTTGACCTCTCGCCAAGCTCGGCTCTGATCCAGGAGCTCATGCTGACACAGCTACTGCAGTCGGAGTGCAAAGTGCTGCTGATTCAACACCTGCGGATGCAGAATGACAAACAGCTGCTGCAGAGGAAGCTGGTCACGGACGAGGTGAGTCAGGCAGGCGTTTACTGTACAACACTATTCCTCTCACAACTTTAAATCATTGGTGACCTCATTACAAGTTGGCATTACTCACATTTGTATCCTTTGTAGCTGTCACGGACATTTGGCAGCATTTAGCTGAATCAATTCTTACTAGAATGAGGTAATAATCCAATTATGTACACCCAGACTCAGATGAGAGCACAATGAAATGTGCACTCCCAATTATCTGGTCAAGACTGGCAGGTATTCAAAACAAACAAAACAAACAAAAAATATTGCATTTCATTCATAATTCCACTATGAGTGACTGAGGGTCCATTTCTCCCCTATAATTGATTAATTAAAATGAATGCATAAAAAAATAATAGCCCAATAAAAAAAAGTAATACATCCTGTATTATTTTTTTTTTAATGTAAATATAATAAGTAAATATTAACATTGTTGTATACTCATTTAAGAATATTGCTTTTATTAAATAATTGGTTAATTATAATTAAATTGATTATACATAATAAAATGTGTTTGAATAAATAATTTTATGACTAAAATAATACATTTCTTGTACATATTTTAACTTGGATATGAAAAAAATATAGAGGATATAATAAGTCTATGCACCCCTGTTTGTGATCTAGCCAATTTTAAAATAAATCATTTCAAAACATTTTGACCTATAACCCGTCTGATTCAATTTAAAAAAAAAATAAAATAAAAAATCAACCCTGAAATCCTATTGAGAGGGGAAGAAACATAAACAACTGACATACAACTCTCTTAGAAGTGATGTGGCTGTTCAGAATTAACATATTACATTAAAACTCATATTAAATAGTCAGCATACACATCTCTCAATATAAAGTGCCCTTTACTAACTCAAATGAATTTCGACTGTTCGAGAAGGATTTTCCTGACTTAGAAGACACATTAAACCCCGCACAAGTCATTGCAAAAACATCAATAATAATAATAATAATAATAATAATAATAAAGTCATGTGAAGTGAAAAAGTTTTGCATATTAAACTTACAGTACTCAATCTTTTTGTAGGATTCTGTGATGGACTCCGTCCTGCAGTCGGACACCACACGAATGCAAACGCCCGAGTTCCTCACCCAAGTGGCTGAGGTCCAAGAATTAATGTCTTATGCGCAGACAGAGTTGCAGCTGGTTGATGAGAGCCAGGAGTTCCATGAGCCTCTGCTGGCTGCTCCCCAGCAGTTGATTAAGCTGGCTTGGCTCTTCTACCAAGCTTTGCAGGAGGTGTCACGCCTCTCACCTCTTTATTATTTTTCATTATCTGGCTTCATTGCGGTGATGCACGAGGCCTTCGCAGAGAAGGCAAGTAGGCTTGTGTCATATGGCACTGGGAAAGTGATAGGGGGAGTAATACCGGAGATAAGGAACGCGATGGTGGCCAAATTGATGTTCTATTACAGGCCATGTCTGTTCAGAAGCCACATTGCGGTTTTGAAGCTGTTGGTGGCTTTGGCTGTGATGCAGACCAACCAAATCTGCTCTCTACCCGAGAGGACAGCCTTCCTCATGGGATTCAAAGATATCCTTGCTCCTTCAGCTCCACCTTCCTCAAAGGAAAATTGGATATCCCCTCAGGTTGACTCTGACCTCCTCTGTTTAGAGAAGATTCCAGATTTTACAGGGTTGACTGCCTCACTGACCTCTTCACACAAGCAGTGGCAAGAGTACCTGCGCTTGGCTTCCTCTGTCATAGCAGGACCAGTTCCCTGCGGATCCCACTCCCATCTGTCCTTGATACAGCGGGCTCTCCTTTCCAAAGTCTTGCACCCGCACTCCACAGAAGAGCTAGCTGCAGCGATGGCGGCCAGCCAGTTCCGCCCACCTCGCCTCACCTCAGTGCCTCACTGTGGGAACCCAGGGGCTCTTTACAGATTTCTTGAGGAGCACAAGGGACCTTTCATCCTAACATGGCCTCGTCCATCCAAAGATAAGTGGACAAGCATTCAGCCTCTCCACTTAGTGAATCTCTTGGCCTCCAAGGCTGCAGATACAAAGGAGGTAAGGATCATTGGTTTAATGGGATGTATGTAGTTGATGTTTTTTTTTCTTTTTTTCTTTTCAAAAGAATGTATATACTTTGTAGGTGAAAGTAATTTCCGTTGGAGGACTTGACATTGACTTCATCATGATAACCCTGGAAAAAGCAGTCAGAGAAGGTTACTGGTTGGTTTTTAATAACTGTGAGCTGCTGGAGCATTGGGATCCCAAACTAGTGGCACGTTTCAATCAGCTGTTTTCCCCTTTTGGAGGTAAGAATGTCTTGTTGTTTTGTGTGGCAGCAATTGAGTCCAGCAGCATTTGAATTATTTTACATTTTTTTTGTAAACAGTCATTCTCTTGCACATGGACTTTGGTCCAGGTCAAGCTTTAGCAAGCTTTTTCTCCTAACCTTCTGCTGAATCAACTTTATGCCCGCCAGATAGACTTTCCCTTGTTTCGTGTAAACGCCTGCTCTAAGAGTTTGATATTTTCATCAGTGGTGGTAGTAGTAGGCCTTCTGCTGTGTGGGTTGTCAACAGAACTTATCCTGGCTTGGGTAGTGTAAATTGAAACTCGTCGGAACAGTGTGACAGCCATAGAGCAGTAGGGGACAAAAAAAACCTCTTACCAGGTGGCAATTTAAACACTACCATGAATAAGATCACTCACCTCTATGTGAATGATACTTTGAACAAAATAGGAATAAAACTTTATATTGATTTTTGGGACACCCTCTACATCCAATTTAACTGTAACTCTTAATTGCCCCACAGCAACAACGCACATAAATAGCCCTCACGCAGACTTCCGACTGTGGTTTCTAACTGAAGAAACTACTCAGTGCTTCCTACCCGGTAGGTTTTTCAATTTATCACTTCTGCCCTTGTTGTGGTCTTAATCAATTTTTAAAATGTGAGAGACCCCCACGACATGTTAAAAAATAAAAAAAAATCAACAATGCTTACTGATTGTCCCATTATCAGGCCTTTGCTGCTGATTTATGTATCATGTGTATGCCCCTCTTAACATAAATTGTATGGCAGTATATATTGGTGTTATTCCGTTTATAGATAAACTCTACTTGTTCTATTGGCACATTTAAACTGATACTTGCCCATGTTGTAACTAATAATGACTATGGTCTTGATGTCAATTGAATCCAGCATTGGTGCGAATGCATGGCTTGCCTCTGGTTTGCGACTCTTCCTGGAACTTGAAGGAAGAGTTGAGCTGTTCCTTGCAATATTTGTCATCCGTCGCTCAGCATCACTCGGAAAGTGTGGCCGATAACATGGAGCTCCTTCTACGCTGTGCAACCTTTCATTCTGTGTTGCTACAGAGAGAGGCCTACAAATACTTGGGCCAGGCCAGAATCTACAGCTGGTGAGAACTCAAAACATGTCGTGAGCTGATAATTACCTTACGTTGCATTTGAAAATGTAGACATGTAAAATATTTTGTTTCCCACTTATTCCTACATGTAGGAGCCAGTCAGATCTTCTAGCTTTAGTGGATGCACATCTTTCTTCTGCCAGTCTGTGCCACGACAAGACTAGAGCTTTACAATACATTGCAGGTAATGAATTAAATCAGTTCAATTGTTCCGTTCAGTTGTATATACTGTATATACATGCAAAATAAATTTCAGTTGTGAGAGTGAGAGTATTTGCTCTTGTGTGAGGGACTTTCCGTAATGTATATGAGTCGAAAAAGAATGAGTGATTTGGATGTAATCACTTCAGTAGTTGTTTTAGGGCATTTCAGTAGTGTGAGAGAGGTAATCCTGAACTATGTTCCTGATGACCCCTCATTCCAAACTGTGCTCAAGTTGACTTACTGTGATTGTTTAAGCAAGTTGACTCTTATTTGTCATTTATTTTTTACATTTCTAGTCAACCTTGTGCATGGCGGCCATGTTCTGGAGTCTGCGGATTCAGAGGTGGTGCATAACACTGCAGAAACCTGCTTCAGCATGGCGCCACCTATGGCCAGCGGACCACACATACTCGCGAATGACATCATCAGAACTGAGCACCGTGGTAACATGACAGTTTTCAATTAATCTGTATCATGAATAAGTCAAGTTGAAGAATGCTTGATGCATGATGGCGTTAGCAACTTTGCTAGCATACTCGGCGTACAATATATCTGTCAACTAAGGCTAGGTAATACGTAATCCAGTTCCTGATTTTCTTTGGTTTGCCCTTCACCCATATAAAAATAAAATTACATATATATGATTTGAAAAAAGTTTTGATTTTGAATAATGTATTTTTATTTCATACCCGTAGATTTTACCAAACTCCAACGAATGGTGAATCGACAGCTTCTGCGTGCCATGGATATCAGTGAACCTCTTCTGTTGGGTTTCAGTGCTGATGTGGAAGCTGAAATAGTAAAAGTCAACAGTCACAATCTGAACAAGATGCTTCTGGCTTCACAGATTCCTCACGGGCTTGTTGCATGTCCGAGCAGTGTGTTGGCGGTGCTGCCAGAACTTAGCCAGGCTCAAGAGTGTCTGCATGCTCTGCAAGATTACATCACACACCAAAACGAAATCCGATCAAGAAACGCCGGAGCTGTTTTCCAGAGTCCTCTTTACGACTTCCTACTGGACGAGTGGCAAGAGCTGAGTGACTCGGCGTCCTTGCTGCTCTCTCGTCTCCAACAGCCACTTCGATACATGACGGCGGCCTTTCCGTCCCTCCCCACACTCACCGCATTGTCGCGTTTGCAGAGACGAGCAGAGCTGCTCAGCGCTTATCTGTGGCGCGACAATGAAACGGCACCTCGCGCTGCCTACCGACTCTCTGCTTTTGCCAATGCCAAGGGATTCCTGGTTGCACTGATGAGAAAGGCCGCTCAAGTGCATCAAAAGTACATCAGTGATATCGTTCTACACCTTGAGGTAAAGCTTATTGATGTTGAAATGACACTGAGACAGATTTAAGTGACAAGAAAAAGTAAAAGTTTAGTAATGGTTACATAAAATTCAGTTTTCAATGTAATAATTCATTTAGGTTCATCCTGAAATTTAGATTTCCAAAGCTTTGTGTGAACGTATCGGCTTAATTTTCCTTAAAAAATTGGGTTGAATTTATGCCATTCATGGGGTGTTCAACTTTATAGTTCCATAGTTTGGTCAGATACCCCTTTAAATACATCACAACAAATTAAATTATCGTGGAAAACTAAATCTCTTCATGTGGAAAGTTGCATCAAAGCCTTCTCTATACTATTTGCAAAAAAAAAAAAAAAAAATTAAAACGTTTAAATACGTTTATAGTAGCGAAAGAAAGATTTTAAAAATGTGTTTACATGTTTTTGGATTTGAATGAGTTAAGAGTCACCTGTCTAGTTTTCATTCAACAAAAGAATAAGAAATACATTTGAAGAGCGTTTAAAAAGTGACAACAAACTCTCTTCTACCTCAGCTCCGATATACCGATTATTGCCTAAATATAACATCACTATCACTTTTTATGACTGAGACGATAACAGTCTTCTCATCATTCCAGGTTCGTGACGATCCATTATTCACCCCACGTCCAAAGGATATAGTGGACTTGTGCGACCTGGAACTAAGAGGAGCATTGTGGGACGTGAAGAGGACGGCCTTACAAAAATCTCTCTCTCCAGATCCCAGCTCCATGCCTCTCATTTGCATCAGGGCACAAGTGAAAGATGAATACTTCCCGCGTTATCTGAAGGCCGATCAAGTTTATCACTGTCCGATTTATCTGGAGGACTTGGACACTGGAGAGGAGGGACGAGATGACTTTAGCATAGTCACAACAGTTCCGCTTCCTACCGAGTTAGAGCCTTCCTTGTGTAGTTTACGGAAGGTTCGGCTTGTGAGTAGGCTTGGTGATGCACAGGATTATTAGTAGCATTTTACACTAAAATCTCGTTAAAGTGCCACATCTGAACGGTAACAGACAGGAGTATCAAATACTTCTTTCAACCCAGCACTCGAAAAACAGTTGGGTCAAAAATAACCCAATTATGGGTCAAAAGGGATCAACACCCTTAGGTCAAATTGACCCAAGTATTTGGGTTAAAATGGACCCAAATGGTGGTGAGTCCCTTTTTGATCCAGTTAGGTTGTTTTTTACCCCAAGTGTTTTTAGATTGCTCGGTTGAAAGATTTATTGGGTTAAATTCTTAGCATCAATGTGACCCAACAATTTGGATTAAATCAATAACCAAAATGTTGGGTAAAATTGACCCAACTGAGGTCAGTGCCCTTTTAACTCATAGTTGGGTTATTTTTGAGAAATTAGTTTCAAGTGGTGAACTTGGCACCTGTTCCTACTACAATAAATTTTGTGGTCAATTCTCAATGGTCAATTCTCTCCTAAATATGTGCTTTTGCAGGGTCGAGTGATAGGACATTGAATCCTTATTTTTTTGTGCAATATGATGTATTCAAAAATCCAAATATATGAATGTGGAGTTGGCACATAGCGCTTTAGAATCTGTTGTCCATGTTGCTTTTTCATTAAAAAAGGTTGCCTTGTCATAATGAATACTGACGACCATTTTATTTGATTTATTACAAACCAGCTGAGACAGCGCCATGCCTCTTATACCGGACTGTCACATATTTAAATCTGAAATGTCACGCTATTACTCATTTAAATAATGATTGATAACACATTACTCCCTGTGTCTGACCATTTATCATCCGAGGCTGGAATATTAGATCTTTGCAACTTTACAGGTTGCAGGCTCTCCACAAGTCAGTGGTTTGTTTGTAATGTGGTGTAATGGTGATACAATCCCCTTTTCAGTATGATGAATGACTCCTCATTCTAAACAGTGGGTCTTGCTCTTCTGACTCATCCTCTAGGTAACATGGACAGACACCACTACGAAACGTTCGAGAAATTCGGCAATGACACTTTCCTGCTGCACCTCGACAACGGCCGGGCGTGAGTACAGAATTTCATAACATAGCCGTGCTGTTTACCCAAGCGACTTTATGGCGTCACTGTGTTGTCGATATAGATTCGGGCGCCACTCCAAAGACGAGCCGTCCATCTTGGTGCCATTAGAGCAGTGTTGCAGGTACAAATATGCAGTAAATTATTACAATTTTGCTGAAATTGCCACCTTTCACGTCTGCTTAGCAACAGACTATTTTTTATTTTTTATTTTTATTTTTATTTTTTTTAAGGTGAACCACTGAAGGTTGATCATCATACATTGAGGGATGTTGGTTAGACCTTAATTTTTTCAAATTTCAAAATAATTAGATTTGGGTTTGAATCCCGTCTTACATAGAAATTCTGCTTAAAGGGGAAATATCCCCCCTTTTTTTGGACAATAATATATTATATGAAGCCCCACTAGTCTACATATGGTATTCTGGTTAATACTGCGTTAGTGGAATATGACTTAAGCAGTATAATCCAGCCGTTTTCATCCATCTCGGGGGCGGCCATTTTGCCACTTGCTGTCGACTGAAGATGACATCAATGTTGCTCAGGTCTCAGGTAACCACCAATCACAGCGTAGCTTCAGAAAACAGGTGAGCTGTGATTGGTCGTTGCCTGAGCAAACGTGATGTCATCTTCAGTCGACAGCAAGTGGCAAAATGGCCGCTCTCTGAGATGAATAAAAAAGGCTGGATTTTGCCTCATATAACACATATTCGACAAATGTAATATTGATCAGAATGTCATGTTTAGACTAGTGAAGTCACATATAACATATTACTGTCAAAAAATGTTAAGGTTGAATTCCACTTTAATTCTGCTGGTCACTATATGATGTAGGCATACATAGATTCTTAATGATAGATTACTCATTGTTGGTTAAAATTACATGAAAAAAAAGATAAGAAATTTCCCATAGCACACCTGATGAGTTCTCGTGGTTGCGAAATACTGCTTTAGACGTTCTGTTAAAAGGTTTAACCACAAATCAGACTACGGTTTCCTCCTCTCTCTCTCATACCCTTGCTCTTCTTCTAGAATCCGCCGTTCCACCTGGCTACGCCTGCGCCTCCTATCCCGGCCGCAGTATCGCCTCAGCGATGTCATGCGGGCCTCGCTTTCCCACGACCCTCTCCACGGCGTGGCCCCGCTGCTGACGGAGCCCCACCTCGCCGCCCTCGACCGGCGCTTGAAAGCCGTGCTGGATGCCGTAAGTCGCTGCATGGAGAAGCACAGTGAGGGCGGGGCTGACGAGGTCATATATGATGACATCAGCCAAACAAAGGACATGAAAACTCCTGCTGTGTCCAGCCATCAACCTGAGTGATTTGTTAAGTTAATACCGTTTTCAGCAGATTGTGAGCAATTCTTTACAAATTGAGGCTTCAAGCTCTTTATTGCCTCTCCTAGTCAAAGTTTGCCGTCATACTATCATATTTAAAACAACCACATTACTTTGTCTTTGGAAAGTCCGTGGGACTGAAAACAGCTAAACACTCTAGTCTAGTGTTTATTGGGGTAATGAAACTAGCACCAATATATTTGTTGTACACTAAGCAGTTGATTTTTGAGCACAAATGGCACATTACTTATACTATTGCAGCTACTGAGCAGTTGTGAAACTTTTTGCATTTGTATGTCTTTTGCATACTGCCCCCTGGTGGCCAACCCATGCTTACCAGAATAAGCATATGGCTGCAATGGGTTAATGTGCCATTTCCATTTATTTTATTTTAACCACTGTAATTTGCCATATTTAAAAAGGCATCATTTATTGTCATGTAACAATTCAGTGCTTTAAAGCTTTTATTTTTAAAATGTCACAAAGAGGAAAATATTGGGTCACCGGGCCATTATCTCAATTGTAGTTACTACCAAAAGTATTTGATGAGATTAAGGTCAGGGATTTTCAGATCTTCTCAAACAAAGTCATTCTAGCATCGCTTTGTGCACCTTGCTTTGTGCTCTGGAACGCAGTCACATGTCATTTTGACAGCCAGTTGAATAAAAGTGTATCTTTGTCAATATAGTGCATTTTGGATTCAATGTAGTTATTGTATAGCTGGAAAGAAAATATGTTCTTTTTATTGAATATCTGTATTTAGTTAGATTCATATTCATATTTGACGAATGCAAATCCATGACTGCTTTATGGGTCTTTTAAAACAGTCTGCTGGTGTTTTAATAACTTGCCTTAGACACGTTTTTGGTTAATATTGCAAGGATCAAGATTATATCCCACTCTGCCACCCGTATTTTTTTTTCTCTCTCTTACTGAAATTAACCTTGGCAGCCCCTTGTAGTTAGCCCCTTGTTTGCGACATGGTTCTTAAATAGGTTTGGGATCTGAATTTTATTACCGTATTTAATTTTGGTATTACTGTTCTTTTTTTTTTTTTTTTTTTTTTTATTATCATTGCTAATGTATTAGCATCTGCATCTATATAGAGTAGTAATAGTTTCACTTGTGGCCCTAATGTGGATAAGCATTGTAGGAATTGGATGAAGCCTGTTTTGAGGGTGCAGTCCTCCTTCGCCTCCTCTGCTCCAGGGTGAGTAATGTCATGAACAGCAAACATTTTTTGGACTTTGAGTATTTTACATTCACTCATGAAGGCTTAAAAGTTAGTTTGAAGGCTCTTAGTTACACTTTAAGAACTGTTGCTGCCGTTTTTATTTGTATAAATAAGCCAGTAGTTCTCATCACAAAACTTAATGAGGTCACTTCACAGCTCGTTGGCTCGCTGGCTGTCCTCTGCCTCCTTTCCTTTCAGGCTTGCTAATCAATAATTTACCTGGCAGCTCATATCGATGGCACCTGCTCCTTTTTCTCTCGCCCTCGACCGCTTGCCCGCTCTAATCCTCAGGCTGAGCTGAATTTTTATTGCAAGTGTAACTGGTCAAGGGCAGAAAAAGGATAAAAAAAAAAAAAGTTTTAGTCTATTAGACAGGTGTTTTCAGTTTTTGGACCATTTGAAGGTGACTTTTAGGGCTTGCGCACGCTCACTCCCTGAGGAACTGCAAAAGTTTGAATGGGGATCCAGACTCTCTAAACTTGTTCAGTTCAGCCTGTCCTCTCTTGAAGCTGTTACATATTTGAATTTCATATTTGCTCTCCCGTCGGGCACCATGTCAGGAACCAGCAGTGACCAGCTGCACAGATCCACCTTATCTGTCTATTCGGTGAGTTCCAATTTTGTATTCTGTCTCTGGAACACATTTTGGCTTTCGACTTGAGAGCAGAACGCGCACGCGTTGATGCTTGTTTTTCTTACTGCAGAATCTGATGGAACAATTCAACCCTGGGCTTCAGAAGCTCGTTGCGTTGGGTAACAGCTATGTCAAAGCTTTCCAAGGTATGTGTTTGTGTGTGTCTATGAATGAACAGCTGCAACAAAGTGGAACAGTTAAAAATCCGTGAATGAGTTTCCTGAATAATTTCAGTGCCATTTGTGTAATGTTGGAGTAGTGGTTGACACATCTGCACATGTATTCTTCATAATGAAGTTAAACATCTTTTTTTTTCTTGAGAGCTCAGTATTATTCGACAGCCTTCCTGAGTCAACATGTCAGCATCATCATCGCTCTCTTTTTGTTTTTCTTTTTGCGTGTGTGTGTGTGTGTGTGTGCATGTGCGTGCGTGCGAGTATTGTGCTCTTTAATTCACCTGAAACCTGTTAAAAATCCCAAACCGTTCACCTTACCCGGATACTTCAGTCCCGCCAGAGTTGTGAAGTTGTCAAGAGACCAGAGGAAGGATCAAAGGAAAGAAAGATGAATGAAAGTGAAATCCAGCACCAACCAGACACCACCTACCACCCACAGAGTTACAAAACCAGAATCTTTCACCAACCCCAGAAACATCTACATTCCAACAGATTAGGAAGACTTCAAAAGACCAGAGGAAAGACTAAAGAGAAAGGAAGGATAGATGAAACAGTGTGAGATCTACAAACACCAGCCTCCACTGATTCAGCGACCAATGGGAGAAGCAAATTTTAATTACACATTTGTATTCTGTAGTAAATGAGCTCAGAATTTCCAAAGTGGTGTTACCGTTTCATGTTTTCTGTATATTTTGACAGCATTAGCCGTTTGTAGTGAGGCCTACTTCAGTGCTGTAGCCAAGATGGGCGACCAGGCGATTCACACACTATCTTCCCGCTCTCTTGGTAAGTTATGACACTAGACAACAATCAACAAAAAAAATCCTTAGCATAATTCTAACCGTTTTTATACTACTTACCTTTTCATGACTGTGCACTTCTGTGAGCGCATGAGTGCATTCCAGTATTTTCCACTAGTGTCACTTTCACTATGACCACCGGGACATGCCGTTGTATTCAGTCCCACGTGATTGGTTCCGCTGATGAGAGCGCACGTGCTTCTGGTACTTTAGATAACTTGAGAAGGTCAGCGTACTGCAGCTTGATGAGCGGTCCTGTTGAGTGACGTGTGTTAAAATATTGATGGGGGCGGTGAGGGGCTGCTTTTTTTCAGAAGTGCTCACTCAGTCTACCGGCGTCCTCACCACAAGCACATTGGTGGCACAAGGTTCAACTTAACATTTGGTTGGCGGTCATTTTTGTGATTTCATAACTTTTTTAATAGTTTTTGCAAACCATGTCACCCAGCATTCTGCAGGTTAATGAAAAAATGCAAAAAACATTTTCATTAACAAAATAAAATCAATTAAAAAAAATCAACTTACGTTCATAAAACGTAAAATCAAATTTCCTTCATTTTCGTTTTTGTCAATTACTATCATACAAGAGTTTTTATTTTATGTATTTATTTTGGCATTGGGATATATCCGTAGTTACAGAATAACCAAGTTAAGTTGTTTTAGAATTGTAGTTTACTTTATTGTACAATACTTACAGTGACCGTACTTTTAATCCTAAACTTGACGAATACAATATATATTATAAAAAACAAAATTAAAGTAGTAAAAATTAAAAGGAAGCCTTTTCGAAAATATAAAACTATAAAATCTTACAAACTTGCTCCAAAAACTGATTAAAACTAACTGAATTTAAAAAAAAAAAAAAAAAAAAAGCAATGTGCCTCTATTTAACTCTGTCCTCACACATTCAAAGACATTCTTGATAAAAGGTAGTCTTATTTATTATTATTATTAAAATATTTCATGCTAGTTTGGTTCATTGAAGACTCAGAGAGTGAAAGGTTGTCTATTCGTGCCCTGCGATTGGCTGGCGAGCAGTCCAGGATGTACCCCGCTCTTGCCCCAAGTCAGCTAGGATAGGCTCAAGTTCACCTGTGACTATAATGAGGGCAAGCGCAATAGTAAATGCTTTATTTGATGTCATAATAGTAACCGCAGTTGTCCGCGGTCCTGTTTCAGGGGATGTCCTGATCCAGATATCTGAAACACAACGGAGACTCACTGCTGAGATGGAGGGAGTTGTCAGTACTCATAATACACGTTCACATTCTTAAAGAGGAAGTCAACCTGAAACATTTCTTGACAATAATAACAGAATTAATAAACATGACATTCTGATTAATATTACATTTGTGGAAAATGAGTTATGAAGCAAAATCCAGCCGTTTTTATCCACCTTAGGGTGCGGCCATTTTGCCACTTGCTGTCCACTGAAGATGACATCACAGTTGCTCAGGCAATGACCAATAACAGCTAACCAGTTTTCTAAAGCTGAACTGTGATTGGTTGTTACCTACTGTGATGTCATTTTCACTCGAGCAAGTGGCAAATGGCAACATTTTGATATTGATAAAAACTGATTTTGCTGCTTAACATATTCCACTAATGCAATCTTAACCAAAATACTGTATTTAGACTATGGGGCTGCATAGAACATATTGTCAAGATTTTTTGGGGGGTGTTGCCTTCCCCTTTAATTCCACACTTGGCTCCTAATGACATGTAAATATTTGTATTTCCACTAAACCTGATAATGGAAACAATGGCCTACTGATGTTATTATTTTCCCTGCTACAGTTCCGATGGTTCCAGGTGGAGGTATTACAAGCCATGGAGAAGAACGTCAAGTTGGACGAGGAGTACATCGACGTGAGGCTCGAAAATGGCTTCAAGGAAAAGCAAAAATGTGTCGCTGAGTGTCACAGTGTGTTTTGCAGGGTAGCCGGCGAGTGTATGAACTGGAGGTGAGGAATCAAGCCGAGGCTTTGGAGAAACAGCTAAGAAGGGGAGCCTTCAGGGACTCTCTGGTAACATCTATACATGAATTTGGAGAACAATGTGACTTGTGCATATAGTGAATCCAAACAACTTACATGAACAGAAACTCAAGTTGTGTGTTCTTTGTGTTACTAGGAGAGCAGCGACTACATGCAATACTTAAAGCAGAGCCAGCAGGAGATCCTGAAGGAGGAGGAGAGGAGATATCGTTTTCTGGCAGAGAAACACTGCGGTCTCACCCAGTCCCTTCTCTTCTTGGTTAACAAGGTATAAGCACCCAAACACACACACAAAGCTGCAACTTTCAAGTGAGCAAAAGTTGCAATGTTCTTACAAGCAAAGCTTATCTAATGCGTCTCAAGAAACTATTTGTCAAAGTCACAAACAAGCAAGGGCATGGCATTAATAAGCAAACAGCTGCAGGCCTTTTTCTGCTTATTGCTGTTTGATCAGGCCAGGATTTAATGAGGTGAGCACCTTTTCTCATTTGTATTCAGACAGGCATGTCTCTCCAGCAAAAAGCGGAGGGATGGAAGGAGAAAGTCAATGAGACCAGAGGTTCCGGATCTCGAACGCCCACGAATTTGGACCAAGATGCACAGGTACGAGTTATTCTCAGTTCAGTTGAGTGACAATTGTAGGTGCTATTTCTTAGTCGATTAGAGATGACAGATTGGCACAATGATGCATCTTGTTGGACATGTAGCACTCTAAATGAGCAACTAGCGATGTATGTAACATAAACTTTCACGTCTCTGCAGTTGCGAGGGTCCGTGAGCTCCCTGCTGCAGACGGTAGCCAGAGATGACGACATGTCTTGGGCCAGGCGGGAGCAGCAGGCGCTGGGCAAGGTGCCCTCACGAGGTGGGCGTCCAGCAATTTTTGTAGTCAATGGCACAAATACTGGGATTGTGTTTTGGTATTGTCATATTGTAACATATTAATGGTGTGGGTTGCCAGTACTTCAAGCATTTTTATTCCCTAGTTGAGGAATTGTAGCTCTCTCGAACAACCATTCTATGTGGGGTTTTTTGGGGTTTTTTTTTGTTTTTTTTCCCCAAAGGCTCTTCATTTGACAAATTTTCCTTTGTTGACTATGGTGAAAAGTAACAATCATCAACTATTATTGTTTTAAAGCTGCTCAATGCAAGAAATTGAATTTCGAATCGCTACTGCCATGTGTGGCTGAAAAATGAAACTGCGCACTCTTTTCTTCAAGTACACACTGGGACTTCACATCCACAGACAGAGGACGGGAAATTCGAACTTGAATCCAGTCTGAAAACTATTGGCGAGACTAGAGTCTTTGCCGAGTACCCATTGTGAACAGGGCTCCCTCCCTCTATAGTGGTAGGCGAAAGAATCACAATCTCAAATATTTTTTCGAATCAAGTGGAGTCATTCGTTAAGCAGAGATAGTTGTCTTTAATTTTTAGGTACAATACATTTTAATGTAATCTTTTAGAAGTTTTTTTTTTCAAATATTTATTTAGGTACGGTTTTTTATTAAACCTAAAGCCTAAATCATTTTTTGTATGTCCAAACTCTGCATAATGTTACAGTGGCATAAAGTTATATTACATATAAATTTTAGAAATACAACCTCAACCCTGTTTTTGATGAACACTTCCAACTATGGGCCTACTACTCTAAAGTATTTCAGATTTTCTCCTTATGGTTGCACTTGGTGAAAAACATGTGTTTTTTTTTTAATTTAGTTGTTTAAAAGTTTAAGAACCAGCAAATCTATTTAGGGTGAATTTATTTGGCATTATTGTACAGTCCTGTTATTTCTATTGTTGCAGACACAATAAGCGTGTTGCTGCCCCCTGCTGGTTGAAGGCATGTGCAAATGCAATGTGGAAACCTTGTGTGAGCTGGCGTACCGGGTACTACCATGGGAAGCAGTTACATCTCCTGCATAGTAATCTCTTTGTCCTCTCTCCAAAACTCAGCACCATCACCCCTCCCCAGCCGCTCTCGCTCCAGCTCGGTGGGAGAATCTCTGGGCCTGGGTGGAGGGCTCCCAATGAAGGCCCTGGTGTCTCACCCCGCCTCATCCAACCCCAAGCTACTGCCATTCACCCGGGGCGAGACGGTCACCGTGCTGGTCCAGGAACCACGTAACGGCTGGTTGTACGGTCGCAACGACAGCAGCTTAAGGTGTGTTTCCTGTCTGGGAATGTGACAATTTTGAAGAAATTATCTCATTAATTGCTTTGACCTTCTCCAGGCAGGGATGGTTTCCCGCTGCTTACGTGGGCCCCGTTGATGATTTCGACAGGTTGACCTCATTTGTGCAGCTTTTCGCTCACTCTCTACAGTCCACACATCTGATATTCTAAAAAAAATTTTCTCAGTGGCGATTCTCTCCGGAGTAACAGTATGAACAACCTGCTGGACCCGGTCGACACCCAAAATGACCAATTAGAGAGCAAGAGCTACGGCGATGTCCTTCCGCCCGCCACACCAAACCACAGAGCGTCCGTAGACTTCCGTCCCGTTTCGCCGCTCCCTGAGAAGAAGGCTGAACAAGTGTTGGAGACGAAACCTGTTCAGGTATCTGAGGCACCGCCACCTCCACCTCCTCCACCTCCTCTTCCTAAGAGCTTGAATCTCCAACGGGGCTCTGTGGATTTGCGACCGGTTTCTCCCGCGCCTGACGCACAGGTAATAGAGGATGGTAGATTGATCAGCGATGAATATCATCTTACAAAAAAAAAAAAAAAGAGTGATTGAATGCTTTTTTTTAGGCTTTATCACCAAACGGCCCACCCGAGAACCCTCTATTTCCAAGGTAATTCAATTGACAAGGTTCTGTTTCATTTGACTCCCACTCGTGTTCTATCACACACGATTTGTAACATCTTAACTGAGTTTTAAAATATGAAATATGTCAAAGTGGGAGAAAGTCACGTATGTGAAAGTCATAAGTAGGACTTAAGTCTTCATCTGTAAAGGCATAGTGTGTAATATTTAGCGCCATCTAGTGGTGAACTACTAATTCATTCATTTTAAAAAACACTATTGATTTCAATAATATGCAAAAAAAAAAACAAAAAAAAAAAACGTCTTATATAATCATAGGTCTAGTCGGTAATTATATTACATGGTTGGAACCTTACCTTAACAAGAGGCTGACATGTTTCACCGCCATCTTCCCACTCCAGATGCCCAAAGGACAACTTTGTGAACGTAGTTAGCCCTGATTACAGGTAGTGTCGGGCCCAATGGGTCGACTGCCGCTTACCTTCCACAGCTGGGGGTCGCCCTCTGCTTTGCTCTCGCAAGATTTTTACTCGCTTCTTCCACTTGGTATATAAATAAAGATGACTTGACTTTGCTGCTCTTGTTAGACACTCGATCCAGCCTATGGATCAGGGTAGCTCCCACTAGCCACTCTTGCTAGCTGCTCTGGCTAACCCCAGCTCGCTCGGTATTTTGCCAATATATTTGCTCGCTCACAGCAAATAATAATTCGTGGTGGGCTTGCGAAGTGTGGTCTCTCTGAGTCACCGTACTGCGCGTACTTTGAAACGCATGCGCTTCAGCTGCATTCTATTATTTAGCGACATCTAGTGGTGAACTTTTACACACTGTACATTTAAGTTTCAAGCATGTAGTAGATTAGTGTGGGATAAAACAAGCAAGTCAAGATGAATCTCCACTAACTTTCAACCAAGTCATTATAATTAATGTATTTTAGCCAAGCTAGTCCTACAATTTGTGAACTAAGTGACTCATGTTATGTGACTTGAGACTCGCTGGAGATGAAGGGTAAAAAAAATGGTGTTACGTTTCCAACTAGATCTGTGTGCGTGCGTGTGTACATAGACAATGGCAAATTCTGCAAGGGATTGTGTGACATTTTCCATCATCCTCTCATTTCAGAGGCACAAACCCGTTTGCCACCGTGAAGCTTCGCCCCACCAAGACTGATGACCGATCCGCCCCTCGCATCCACTGATTGCACCAGGCCAGGTTCGGGGTTTGTACGTGAAGCGGCAATGATGAGAACACAAGCACGTTTAATTTCATATTTACATAGATTTTCGTTCTTCAGTGGGATGTTTTCACATCTGTACAGTGAACCCTCACTATTCTTGGGGGTTTGCCCTGACGCAAAGCCGAACTCTGTTTTCAATGTTTACACTTTAGTTCAGTAGTCTTACATAAGACAGAAATAACACAAATACAGATTTACTTGTAAAGTATATATCGGTATATTATATTTATTGGTTATTGATCGATCGTTGCCGTGGTCTTATATAAAATATGTACATATGCATCTTTCTTAGACTTTCTGTTCTGTAAACATATGCTGTCCACATTCGTTTTCTATTCTGTACATGAACTGTGATTAACTCAATGCTGATTTGGCGTCTCGGATCATTGACAGGGTTTATACTCCTCTTATTTCAATGCTGATCGTGTATTTTGATGTCCAGCAGCTTTGTTTTGAATGTAACAACAAGTAAAAGAAATATCCATTACGCAATACTCTTTTATTATCATTTCTTACTATCTTCTCTCACTTCTTGGTTGTGTTTTTTTGTGTCATCTAGAGGTGGATGAGAGGGGGTGCATGGTGAAGAGGAGGAGGATGGAGGTGCACTGGCATGTGACCAAAATATTAAAATAACAAATAATGAAAAATAATCATTTGGAATACAACAGCACTAGCACCAAGCTATCTTTATGAGCTCATCAAGAATGATTGTGACCCGATACAGAAGTACATTTGATACCGAACAAAAAACATTAAACCCAAATCTGGTAACACCTCTTCTAGGACGCTGCCTGTTGTCGCGGGTGAGGCCGGTCCGACTCCATGTGTGGGTTTCCCCGGGAAGGGGAGAGGAGTTTGATGGTGGCAGGTACAAACTATGAATTCAGGGAGGTGGAGGAGGACGTCCTGCTGTCTCCTACTCATGCACCATCGCTTCGAACTCTGGTGAGGAAGAAAATGAATAAGACTAGGCTGTCACTATTTCATCTTTTTATAGATTGATTTTTCGAATAATCGCCCATTACCCCCAATGTTTTTTTTCTTAAAAAAAACAACAACAAAAAACGTGTTATTATATTCTGTGCACGAGCATTATTAAATAGGAGTCGATAGCGCAGTAATGCTAATTGCGATTGCTAACGGTTTAGCTTAGGCTAATTTTGTTGGTGTCTAATTTTGTAATAATGCTCATGCACAGACATCCACTCAATTCAATTCACATACGTATGTTGTATTGCGAACTAAATGGTGGTTACTGTTTGTTTACCTTAAATGGTCATCGCTAGCATGCTAATGCTAAAGTTGAGTTGAGTTGAGTTTTACATTTATTACCTTTTAATTTCTCTGTAGACTTATAGTTTGAGCTGGATTAAATTTTTATAGGTTGACATGGCATTGTTTGTATTCCGAAAACTTAATAGTTTACTGTTTCATGTTATTAACTGGGACGCCTATCCTACTGTTTCTTATTTTGACCGCATAGGTTGTCAGACAAAGCTTCCGCTCTTCTCTCACCGTCAATGCCGATCTTGCCGTCGCCGTCTTTGTCTGCGGCTTTGAGGAACACTCTTGTCTCGTCGTCTGTCAAATCTCTGCCGTCCTTGGAGAAACCCTTCAGCACGAACCTGAGGAAGATGGAATGTTTCTCTGCATCTTATAGGAGGACTCGACAAAAATGTTCTAATTTTTCGCCTCACTTAAGCTCCTCTTCTTCTATGAAGCCACTTCCATCCACATCCAGAACCCGGAAGACCTGCTTGACGCTCTCGGCCGACATCGCCGTCATTCCCACC
The DNA here is from genome assembly GCF_051991245.1 of Festucalex cinctus. Classification (NCBI taxonomy): domain Eukaryota; kingdom Metazoa; phylum Chordata; class Actinopteri; order Syngnathiformes; family Syngnathidae; genus Festucalex; species Festucalex cinctus. Next base: position 6,937,489 of record NC_135416.1, on the reverse strand, counting down.
AGGTCGAAGAACTTTTTAGGGTCGAACGTCTCTGCTACTCCGCAAAAACAAACAAGTAGGCAAAAGAGCCCATCAATATTCATCCAGTGTCCTTTTTGTGTTAAGTGGGCTACACATACAGATAATTGGACCGGATTTGAGCATGTTTCCATCTTTGCTGATCAAAATCAGCAAGAGCCTGATTATTGGACATCTTGAGAAGATTATCCTGCTGAGTATGCTGTGTTGTGGGGTATGTTCCAGGTAATATTTCCTACCAAATAGAATGAAAACACTCTTGGCCAGCAAGTGTCAATGTTGAACCTGTTCACCTCTCTAACACTGAGTAGCTTCGTCTATGAATTCAACGACACTTTTCTCCTGCATATACTGTATGTGAATTGTGGTTCATGGATTCATCTCTGCTGATTTTTTCTATTTCTTCCAGACCTTTCCTAATTTTTTGCCAAGAAGCTCACCCATTGGCTGTTTTTGTGTTTTGTAGCGCCATCAGGTGGCACCTTGGTGACCAGAAATGTTTAAGTGAGTTGAGACTTGACCGCTTATTCCTCACAAGGGTCACGGGGGCTGCTGGCGCCTATCTCAGCTGGCTCTGGGCAGTAGGCAGGGGACACCCTGGACTGGTTGCCAGCCAATCGCAGGGCACACAGAGACGAACAACCATCCACACTCACAAGCACACCTAGGGACAATTCAGAGCACCCAATTAACCTGCCATGCATGTCTTTGGAATGTGGGAGGAGACCGGAGTACCCGGAGAAGACCCACGCGGTCACGGGGAGAACATGCAAACTCCACCCAGGAAGGCCGGAGCCTGGACTCGAAGGTTCGAGTCCTCAGAGAGTTGAGACTTGAGAAGCTTAAATTGGGGGGGAAGGTTTTTCTTTTTTCTTTTTTATTTATTATTATTTTTTTTTTTGTGTGTGTCAATTGCTCACATATTTTCACTTTTCACAGGACTCAGTCCCTGCTGTACCACTCTTTGTTCTTCTGGATGCAATGTGGTATCAGGCTGCCTCTCACAGGTTAGTCTTGGTACTACAACAGAAATCAGGTTTGGGGGAGGAAGCTTAGATTCATCTGTGGTGAAATCTTTAGTGTTAACAATTAGCATGTGTTGTACCCGCCTTTAGTGCCAACCTTTTCCAAACACTTTTTATAAGCTCTGTTCCAACAAATGCTATGTAGGTTCAGGCGTGAGAAAAAGTATTTACCTCATTCCTTCCTTCCACATTTTATTTATTTATTTATTTATTTATTTATTTTTTCAGATCAGTGGTTCTCAAACTTTTTGCACGCAGGCCTCCATTTTCGCAGACAGCGCACGCGTGCTTGGGCGTAAAACCTAGCGCATCCCGATCGTCAGTTTCAAATATTTCACAAAGGCTACCCATGTAAAACATAATATGGGGTTTGTAAATGAATATGTCATTTATTTAAGGAGAAGAAGAAGTCTGAACTTAAAACCAATTGTGATGCTGTAGTGTGGCCTTTAAATGGACATCTAGTGAGAAGTACAACACAGGTCATCGATCCAACCTGCAAAGGCATCAAGAGCTTTCTTGATCTCCTCCGCTTTCAACAGGTCCGTCATCACCATCCTGTCAGCTGGAGGAGATGCAGAGGAAACACAAAAGGTACAGAGTAAGTTGCGAGGACAGTCCACAATACCATCAGCAAACAAGGTACTGTACAAGCTGCACTCAAGCTTCTGTTGTTAGTGCCTAACCGACATCCATTAAACTTAGGAGTTGCATGAGCACATTTCAAATTGAATGGTGGGGAGTAGCATTCTAAGCCTTGTTTTCTCCAACTCCAAAATTTCCAGCCCAAACTGTCCCACTTTTCCTTTGTGGGGTTTTATGTCAATATTTATATCAATGTTTTGTTTAATAATTGGCTATAAGGGGTGTCAAAGTCTGGACACATCAACCACTGCGAAATTAGTGCCTGAAGTTCACGACTTGTGAATGAATTTGCATCAACATTTGCATCGCAAATGTTCGTTATCATGTTGCTAATCCAATGAAAATATGTTTTTGAAAATGTCATTTCTTGAAATTACACACCTTTGGTAATATCTCCAGACTTTTTGTCTGGAGATATAGCAACATAACGTAAATCACATGCATGTTATTTAAAAATATCAACAAATACATCTTTTAAAAATATATTAATCAATAATTTGTAATAATAAGTAAATGTCAACTTTTTTCTTTCAAATAAGACAAAACTATACTGTATTGCAAGCCATGAGGCAAATCTTGCATCTTTTCAGACCTACAGTAAATGCTGTTATTGCAGCAGAAAACAAACTAACTGTAATTATCTCATTAGCAGCTGAGACTAACTACTGTAAGCAGCTTGAGCGGGAGACGGAAGGCCCCAACTGTTTGCCAAATATGCACGGGCGCCAACAACGGTATATTTAGCGTGCACGCTAAATCTTTTGCATGTGAGGGCGGCTGTGGGCGCATTTTTAAAAAGGAATCCACCAAGTTGTTGGCAGTTTGGCCTGTTACGCAGTCAGCCTCTTATGTAATGACACAGGAAATCGGACAAGTGACAAACTAAATAATAATAATAATAATGATAATAATGTAGATATACAACCGTGACCCGCCCGGTAAGTATATCATACATATGTAAATATATACCCAATGAATTAATAGATATAATTTTACCCATCCAGCATGCATATTTAAACATATTCAAACTCTAGTGGGTTAGGAAAACAACCCAGCATTTCTTCGTGTGTTCACTTGGACAAACAAGCTGCAGAGATCCCTCCTGTCCTTGAAAATGAATAGCCACTCGAAAACTCATTTCCATTATCCACAGTGAGGGGTGTCTGTCTGCCAGCCGCAAGAAGCTGAACTTGTTGTACGTGTCGTGTATTTTTGTGTATTTATATACATCTTTTCACTGCAGTGTCATACAACACAGCCAAACACTCCTCTTGTGCTGTTTGTCCTTCACTTTGCACTTTGCATCACACTGCACACCTGATTCCACGCCAATTTTAATTGTCAGTCATTACAAAGAAGTGTTTTGCGTTTTAGGTGGGATACGAATGTCCCGATAATCGAGATTTTGTACCAGAATAGCTTCCCCACGCCCCACGTCAGGTTGTGCTAGGATGGTATTTATGCTAATGCTAGTATGTTAGCTAATATATTGTTGAACCTCATGAAGGTGAAGGTGGTGAATAATTTAAGTATTGAGTAGAGTTGTTTATGTAATATAAATTCATGATCGTGTACGTGTCAAACGCATGGTGTTGATGCTTTACATTTTAAGTGATTTGCCGCCATCTTGTGTCACCTATACGTGATTGCAAACCATTTAGTGGCTGCATTAGCTATTTGCGGATTTTCACCATTTGCAACAGAGCTGGATCACTGAACACACCTAAATAATGGATAGCTTGGTTTGAAATAAGAAGTCAAGGAACAAACTGTAGAATATTCAACTATTGAGGAATTTATTTTGAAAAGGGTTTAGGTAAGAAAAATGCTTGCAAGACTTTAGTCTTATTAAAAGTGAAAATAATTTGGGTACAAACTTTAACATGAAACAAATTGTTTTAGCAGGCCACAAAATAATTGACACGTGATATGTGGAAATCCCTAAATTAATTTTAAATGAAATGTTCAGTATTTTAACGTTACGTTGGAGAGCTACCACTGAATTATGATTGGATGATAGCCTATCATAGAATGGCACATTTCTTAAAACGGGCTACTTCAACTAAAAGTATGAATGAGTCCAAATATTTTTTGGAAGGGATGATCTGCATAGTTTAATTTAGTATACTTTTTATTTCTAGTCAGCAATTCAAAAGACAATGTGTTGTTAGTTGTTTTCCCTTTTTTGGTGGCTTTGGAGCACCGCATAACACTTCCTGGTTACCAGTCTCGCTCTGGTCCGCCCCTGGTCGTGCGTATGTGGATCATCATCAGAGGGAACTCTCACTTCCTGATGCTTCTTTCCACTGCACAGTCATTCACACTTTTGAAGCCATTTTGTTTGCTTTCTACACCGTCTGACACCTTCAGCCATGTCGCTACCGCAGCAGCTACGTGATGAGAGGTGAGTGTCCTTTCACTGGTTGAGGTCCAGTAATTTACTGTTTTTTTGTTTTGTTTTGTTTTTTAACATAGAAGAAACCACAACTAATTAAAATGACCATTGTTGAAGTATAAACATTAAAAATAATATGTACATTGAGTTGATTGAGTAACATTTTAGAATGTAGAAATCACAGCAAATTTAATTCTCTGTAACAAAATAGAAATTGGTATTGAGATACTAAAATTTTGGTAAACATGAGTAATTTGTTTAAATATGCATGTATGGAATGCATATTTACATGTATGTTTGTCCTGTTGTATCTATGTATACATGTTGTGCGTTTCTCATATTTGCCAAACTGTCAGTACATATTGGAAAGGTAAGCGCTACTGTCATTGATTGGACAACAAAGTGTTTCCTGTTACCTTTTTACCCATCTAGTGACTTTGACCAGCTACCTAATAACGTCCCCATCAGTGCCACCATTGCGGATATCGAGGAGAAAAAAGGCTTCATCGACTATTTTGTGAGTTTGAAAAATAACACAATCTAAAAGCAGGCTCACGGCGACCTAGAAAACGTCTTCGTCTTCCTTCCACTGTGGCAGAGATTTGTTGTTGAGGTGAAGACCAAAGGATCGAGCAAGTATCTGATCTACAGGCGCTACCGAGAGTTTTTCAGTCTTCACCAGATCCTGGAGTCCAGATACTCTCCAGAAGATCCGGACAGACCTGGTCCCAACACCTGCGTGCTGCCCATACTTCCAGGTATCTGGTTAAGAGAACCTCTCAGTCACTGTCGATTTATTCATTCTGGCATCCAAAAAGTTTTTTTTTTTTTTTTTTTGCCTGCTGTGTGCAAAAAGTAGCTTACAAACAATTTGGCCTTTGATTGCGGTGCTGGAGTTGCGGCACACCTGTTTGCGAGATCGGTGTAGCTGTTGATTGCACCACAGGAGGCCGTTTAAACGTTTTGTACCAAAAGTACTGAGAAAGCAATAAAAGCGCTTAGAATGGAGAAAAACATGAAAGTGTTGGACTGCCAGAAACACTTATGTATTATATCAGCTGTTTGTAGTGACTCAATGTTGGATTTTTGCAATAACTGACTTGGTTAGCTCATAAACTGACTGTTTTGAAGCCTTGTGGTATATAGTGGGAGAAGTCAGTGGTGGGAAGTAATGAATGAATGAATTACTGTCCTTAAATACATTTTATAGGATTGCATTTAATTGACAAGTATAAGTCAGTGGCTTGATGATGAAAAGGTACATCCATCAATGTTTGACGTCAACACTGAGCCTGCTAGTTAGCATAAAAAGACGCCTAACATTGAGCTAGCTAGTGTCAGCCATCACTATCTGGTTAGCTTGCTAGCTTGAGGAAGCTGCTGTGACTTAGAAGTGTGTAGCTTGCTTATAACTGCTCTCCTTTTAAAACAAAAATGTCATCCATATGTACAACATGCAGTGAAAGACTATTTTTAACATTCAGTGTGTGTAACATCACTAAGTAGCATTAGCACGACTGCTCTCGTCGTGTTTCTGTCCAATGAGAATAGGGAATTTGATCCAGAAAATAACTTGTATTTCAGATTTGGAATTTGGAGATACAGTACCTCCTTTCCACTGGACAGCAAGTTATTGAGCTAAAACATCTGTATGTTGTCCATCTGAGTTTTATTTCTTTTACGCCTGCTGGGTTTTCATGGGTGGAACTTGATTAATGTGCTATTTTAAAGTTTGTTGGTTTATTCACCAGCGTGGGTTTGAATTGAAATGACTCATATTCATCATTTCAGCCCAGTATTGCATTATTGATTTTTTTTTTTTTTTTTTTTTTTACATTCAGGATTTGATTGCACCTTTTTTTGGAATTCGAAAGTAGCAAAACCTTTTAAAAGTGTGCTGCTTTGAATGTATGCTACCCAATCACCATTTATCTTTTGCGGAAATGGAATACATTATGATTTCAATCAGTCTCACTCACTGAATGGGAGGACTGGGGTGGTTTTGGAGGGTGGGGGGTGGGGGGGCGCAACTTTTCTACAAACTTTAGCATCTGCCACGGAGGAATCTGGTGGATAATATTAGAGCTGACGCGTTTAATTGCGGAGCTCATCAAGATGGAAAGGGAAACCGAAGGAGAGGCATGGGATGATAGCATGTCAGGCGACAGGAAAAAAAAAAGACATATGGTCTTCTAGGGCACTTTGAAACAAGTCATTAGAAAGCGGAATGATTCTCTTTTGACTAGTAATTTTGATGTAATCCAGGATTTTCCAGCCATGTCGATTTTGCGAAACAGATCTCTACCATTGCAAAGATGAAGGTTAGAAAAGACAATTTGATTCGATTCAAACAAACTCGTGTCACAGAGTGGCTGAGTCATTTACTGCTTTAGCGTGAATGAGAGCAGGAGGAGGAATTGATTGAATGTGAGCTGAACATTAAGACCGAGGGTCATTAAGAGTGGGCTAAATGGGATTTAATAACAGCATTAGATGGCCTTGGGGCCGGGAGTGATTTACTCGGTGCCGCCTCATCTTTTCTAGACTTACAATGGTTGTGTCGTTTTTGGATTTCTGTCTTTATAATGTGGGCCTCATTTGAGAAACTGTTGAGTACTAAACTTCAGAACTAAAACCACCACTAGCTGAATACTAACAAATTGGTAAAATGCCATAGACAGTCTAATGAAGCTAGGATTGACTTTGCACTGTTTTAAAACCCTTTGAGCAACATAACATTAATCACAGGCATATACTCTATATCGTCTTTTAAAATTTATTAATTTTAGAAGGCAAAAATTGTTTCTTCCACTTTTATGAACATTAATGATCCTTAAGTAACTGTTTAAAAAATACTTCACGACAGTTTACTCTTGTTTTGGTTCTGAATGTGGAGATGGGATTTTATCACTTTTGTTTGGTGCAGGGGTGGGCAAGAAGACCATGGACACCCCAAAAATCTTGAAAATCCTAAAATATTAGCTTTTAACCCAAAGTTATGTACCGTATTTGCCGGACTATAAGCCGCGACTTTTTTCACACACTTTAAACCCTGCGTCTTATACAATGATGCGGCTAATATATGTATTTTTTCCGCCGCCAGGGGCGCTCGAGCGGAAAAGGTAAGAGTGAGACAGGTGGAATATATGTTTCGAGGAAGATGCAAGTTTAATGTAACTTGGTGCTTTTTGTGCATGAATAAAATTAGCATGAACAGACTCTCATCATGGAAAATACAAGAAGTCTCAGTGACTTTTACCGGTATTTTTAATGGTTATTTTTAGCCAGCCCTGTTAGTTACGACCGTATTGCTGCTGTGTTACTGCCGCGACACAGGCACTGTTTGAAAAGAAAAGCTAAGATATATTATTAAACCTTTGAAAACTCTTTCTGTGTACCATCTTTCTTTGTAAATATCTCATGTTTCAATGTGGGCACATGCGGCTTATAGTCAGGTGCGGCTTATGTATGTACAAAATACTTTTTCCTTTAGAAAAGTACTGGGTGTGGCTTATAATCAGGTGCGCCTTCTAGTCCAGCAATTACGGTAGTAGTTTTTCAAAAATAACGAGCAGATAGCTTTATTGGTTTAATAAATTAAAGTCAGTGTCCCTTACATACTTCCATTTTTCCGTGGTGCTCGAAAAAAAAGTTTGAACACCGATGGTGTACAGTAAGTTTTTTTTTTTTTTTTTTTCACAGTACAATACTAGAGTGCATTTTGTCTGTCTGTAGGTAAAGTGTTCATCGGCAACAAACGGGAGATCGCGGAGAGCCGAATTCCCGAGCTGAACACGTACATGAAGGTAATCGCTGCGTTCGAGTCGAAGCGAAGTCTTGTTGCGCCTCGCTCCAACTTGTGCGCCTTCACCTATAAGTGGGCTGAGTGATGCTGTAGGTGGGTGCCGCACTGACTTGAACGTTCACTGGCGCATCAGTTTGCAGATGAAGCTGCGCACGTAGGCGTCGCCTCTTCTCTCTCTTTCTCTTCTCTCTCCTTCTGCCCCGTGCCCACATCACGCCTGACTGACAGCAGTTGTGGGACTTTTGACACGCTGCGTGCAGCCCAAAAAAAACACAAACTCACACCACGTCGTCTTCTCCTACTCACTTGCCTTGCTTGTTTGGCCGCAACCTACGTGTTTTGTTTTTTTTCCCCACCATCTTTTCCTGCTTCACACTTTCCACCTCGCTAGTCTCCCACAACCCTTCCGTTCCCATCAGATTCCTCCTTCTCTTCTCTCTCCTGCAGAGACTGTTGGGTTTGCCGACGTGGTTGCTGCTGGACGAGGATCTCAGGATGTTCTTCTACCAGACGGAGCAGGACAGCCAACACCGGCCTCGAGCGCTCAGGCGTCTGAGGCCGCCCACCCGCAGAGTGTAAGCCCCTTTGTCCATGTATCTCGCTAAGCACCATTCGCAGAATTGGGAAAGAGTTCAAGAATGATCAGCTAAGTTATGTTGGTCCACATTGTGCCAATGAATAACAAAAGTCCAAAATCTTTATGAATCTAGTTCAGTCACCTGCTTGAATTTCCAAACAATTAATTTGACAAACCACTCTGCGCCATGCGAGTTTTTCCGTCGTAGCGAGGGTGTGTCTTTGAAGAGACGTCTGACGGAATAACAATTTGGTGGCAGATAGTTGGTCTAAAGTTGGTGCAACTTTTGCTCGGACCACGTCTAAATATTGGCGCAGCTGATCTATGCACAATTTTGGTGAATTTGGTCATGGGCACAGGCAGATAGATTCTGAGTTCCGCAGCCATGTCCATGGGTGTCGTCACATTTCATTTATGAATAATTATAGAAATACATTAATTGAACTGAACGCATAATTCAATTATTTTTATTAGCATCATAAATCACATCTCTGTATTTAATGAGGGTACACAGTAAATTCTGTAGAGTAAATTTTACTCTAAAACAGTCTTTTTGTCCCACTCTAAACAGAGGAAAATTTACACTTGGGAGGGAAGAGAGTAAAATATTCAGAGTAAATTTTACTCAAAGTATGTTTAGGTTGTATGAGAGAATTTGCCTATCACAAAAAAAAAAACTATTCAAGACTTTACATTCTGAAATTATAAGTACATTTTTCAAAGACAGATTTTAACTTTTTACCAATTTATTTAAAGACAAAAATAGTTATACAAGGGTTCAGGAACGAACTCACGACCTTTAGCATGGGAGACTGGCACTCCCAGTCAGTCACTGACACTCTACCACCTGAGCTATGCCACTCCTACTCTCTGCTTGTATCCAAAAAGAGACCAAAAATTTTTGGTCTTGGACTTACGGAGATTCCAGCTGACCCGAGCGATATACTAACACACAGTAGGAGCTGTATGGCTCAGGGAGTAGATTGACTGTCTCCCAACGTGAAGTTGTGGGTTTGTTCCTCAACCCTTGCGTGACATTTTTTTCTTTTTTAATTGATATATAGAGAGATATATTGAGAGAGTCTCAATGCCAGTTACGGTTCATTTTTTTGGAGGACCTATCCTAATGAAGAACTCACTCAAAATTTGCATTTTTTAAAGTAATACATTTTGCATGTCATGGAACTATGTTGAAAGGACAAATCTCAACTGAGAGACAAGCTTTGTACATCAGGGAGGAGCTAAATTAAGCTTGGGTTGTTAATGGAAGAATCTTTGCCGCATGTGCATGTACACGCGCAATAATCTGGAAGCTGTCTATTTTTAACCGTACAATTACAAAAAAAAAAAAGAAACTATCTAAAAAAATGGAATCAACGTAATGGATTCAAATGATCACCCGTGTCTTATCAGAAGGTTCAATGCTAAAACAGGTGAGCAAGTTGTTCATTTATAATGCGCAGAGGCGTACTTAGAAGTTGAGCCTACTTCCTTATTTGTGATGAACGTTCATCCATCCGATGGTTAGCGCATGGCGTGTTTCGCCAGGAGAATATGTGGTAAGGAGAGACTCTCTCAAGAGGAAATAAAGCAAAATTTGACTCTCATTACTTCCCCTTCACGCGCATTTCCCTTTTGTTTCATCCCCACACCAGAAACAGTGCTTGTTCCAAATGTTCTTGAGTTTATTACAAATAAACCCACATTGTTTTCTTGCTCTTTTAGGAAGACAGTCAAACCTAAGACAGACCTCTTCTCATCACCCAGGGCTGAGGTACATGCGCACTTATTTTATTGTGATTGTTGCTCTGGTTACCGTCTCCATGGCCACCCACAGAGTAACAACCACACTGAATCCATATGAGCAAAACTTTGCTCCATCCCATGACAGCCAGCTCCACAGCATCACACGTGACCATGCGGGGGAGTAGACGCGCACATTCAAACTAAAAATCAATATAGACAAACATGTGAAGAATCAATACCGAGTTTGCTCAGAACATGTTACACAATTAGCTCCACAATTGGAGTGAATGCATCAACATTTAACTTGCCATTTGTGGTGAGAATATTTGTACTGCATTGGCACAGTGTATAATTACAAATTTAAGTGAACACATATAGGTATTAATATTGTAATGGTTATTTTTAGCTGCTGAATTTAGCTGCAATGACTCCACAAATCATTCATACCTCTTCACTTAGTCCACACATGCGCCATGTTCCAAAATAAGTTAAATTTATGTTTTGTTTTGTTTTTTCTTCAAAATTCAACACACAATACTCAATAATGTTAAACTGGATTTTTTTTTTATTTCATTTTAATTTTATTTTAGAAATTATGCAAATGTATTAAAAAAAAAAGGAAAATCACCCATTCACCTCCTTTGCAATGCTACGCTCAACTGAGTTTGAATTGATTGCATCATAATTTTACTGATCATACTGAAGATGTTTAAACAACTTAGTGCAATGTTTGCCAACTTTCACTGAGCCAAGGCGCACGTTTCACATTGGAAAAATATTACAGCAGACCACTAAACAAAAATATCTCAAAAAGTACTGAAACAATCATGATCTTGTCTCAGTTTTCTCACAAATTGAATAACTCGGTGTGAAATCTGAGCCTGTTTAATTAGTTCAACAAAAATTCATACTATTTTGAATGGCAACAGTTGGATGCACAGGTTAATAAGTTAATTGGACCTTCTGCCATCTAGTGGAAGAGCATTTAATTGTTCTGCCTGTCACTATACGTGGCTGGCATAGATCGATGAAAAATATAAATTATTTGTCTTAATTCGTAGCGGTGACATGGAATTGAATAATTTCTTACTGCACATTTCTAATCTCTTGAGGCACAGTGGTTGTGAATCACTGATTTAGAGTAGAGTAGAAATACTTTCTGTATGCGTTGTACGTGACTGTGAATATAAATCAAAACAATTCTCAGTATAATGCAGTGAAAGTCTCAACCACTGCAAACTACAAAATAAACATGTTTGGCGAACGAGTGTCGCTCCAAATCAAAGGCAACATTTTCTGGACCTCTTTAATTTGATTTGATTAGCTTTTGCAGGTGTACCTAATTTTATGGCCTGCGAGTTTTTCAGGTTGTACAAAAGTGTGACGCACTGTGCACAGGCTGACTTCACGTGTTGCTGCAGCTTTTGTTCTACGCGCATCTATTGCCCTTGCAGAAACACTTAACTTCCCTGAAACTGCTATCGCTCAGAAATGAATGCATTTAATAAAAAAAAGAAAAAAAAAAAAAGAAAAGAAAATATACACAATCTGCACACTCCAGCGGTCTTTTATTGGCATACTAAGCTCAACTTCTCTAGTTTACTTGCTTCTCGCTCTCTCCCTCACTCTCTCCCCCACACAACAGTAAAAGACTGGTGTAATCTACCCACAATGCTGCCAGCCTACTCAACATTTTATTTTAGCTCGTTCTCTCTCGGAGAACTGAGTGCCCCTTGGTGTGCTTCTCGGAGCTCGCGCTCGTCCTGCGTCGTGTTCTCTCAACTATGTAAAATGGTCGCTAAGTGACAATTCTCGTCAGAGAGCCGAGCGTTTAATTCCACATTACTCTGATGCAGGGTTATTGTTATAGTTTAGATATTATTATAGTTTTGGAATTTTAATTTTAGTTAGTTTTTATTTTGTTTTGACTTTTTTTATTATTATTATTTTTTAGTTAGTTTTAATTAGATTTGAGGTCGGTTCTGGTAGTTTTTATTAGAAATAGTTATTTTAGAAATGCCTGTTTTTACTTTTTTTTTTTTTTTTTTTTTTATTAGATTTGAAGCCAGTTCTGGTAGTTTTTATTTAGTTTTAGTTATTTTAAAAATGCTTAGTTTAATTAATTCCAGTATTAGTCTTTGTTTAACCCTTGTGCGCCTAAAAAAAATTAAATAATAACCCTGTGGTTTAATTTGAGCCAAGAGTTGGCACCCTCATGGAAGTGTGATAACTAAATCATTTCTGAATATTTTTTTACTTCCAACCCCTCAAAATGTTCAGTGGCTTCAGACCTATCCATACATGTATCATTTTTATGTATTTTTTTTTTTTAATTTTAGATGCCCTCTATGGACAATAAAAGCAATATTGTCCTAAGAGCAAATCTAACTATGATCTATCTATCTATATATATATATATATATATAAACAAATTCAATTTGGAATATTCAATATGTCTCTGTGTGCCCTGCGATTGGCTGGCAACCAGTCCAGGGTGTCCCCCGCCTACTGCCCAGAGCCAGCTGAGATAGGCGCCAGCACCCCCCGCAACCCTTGTGAGGAATAAGCGGTCAAGAAAATGGATGGATGGATGGATAGATATTCAATATGATCAAATTAGGGCCTTGAATATGTTAATATCATAACAAATTTTTGGGGGGGGACAATGGCAATTTCACATTTTCCACAACACTTGTTCAATTTGAGCCAAGAGTTGGCGCCCTCTTGGAAGTGTGATAACTAAGTCATTTCTGAATATTTTTTTTTTTACTTCCAACGCCTCAAAATGTTCAGTGGCTTCAGACCTATCCATACATTTATAGTTTTTATAAGTTTTTATCAGTTCAAGTCGAAGTCTCAGAAGCAAAATATACCAATACATGAGATGAGAGACATAAGATGGCATTTCACGTGTACCCTGCTTTAGGTATTGAAATGTCCTCCCTAACAAATGGGCAAGGAGAACCTTGGTGACTGGTACACTTTCTTTTATTAAATGGGACAAACAGGAAAGCCACCGTTAAGAAAGCAGAAGTCACAAAGTTATTTCGAATCTCAGCGGCATCACTACTTCCTCCTGTCTCGTTTGTGATTAGCTTCTTTGGTTGGCTCTTCATTGCTGTTTGCTTTCAGCAGCTCCTTGCTTCTCTCAAAACTTTCAGCCTGCTTCATTCCTCACATCTCTTTCAGCGTGCCAGAAATGGTGAGGATTCTTTTCACTTGACACGGTGCAGCTGTAACCATGGAAACATGGCTGGCAGTTCCGAATTGGCCTGCAGGTACAGTAGTTAGGCCTGACAATCCGCCGAGTCAAATCTCCCCCCAGTAGGGACCTACAGTACAGGCCTCATAAAGTATTCCTCTTTTGGCTTTTCACCGAGGGAAAGCCAGCTCCCTGCTCGCTGCCGCTAATCAAGGAGCGAAAGCTTTTTACAAGCTTGTTAGGGCGGGTGGGCGCGCGTCTAATTGCGCAAGATGATTGCTCCTGTGCCGGGGTCAACCCAGGTGTCATTTCCAGTCCTTCCCTGTGCAAACGAATCGCACCGGTGCAACAATACTTAAACGCTCCATTCTATTTAAACATCTTGCTAACATTCCTTGTGTAGTTTCTGCTAACAAATTTGTTAATCAACTCCAAGCAGATCATTGCAATCCCTTATTCTATGCTTCTTTCGACACTCTAGTTGCCTTTGTAAAGGGTTAGAGTTAGGTACATCATCTCTGGGTCCAATAATCTCTGATAGAATATGTCTACCATACTTGATTTAATAAAAAAAAATAATAATGAAAAAAATAAAAAATACTGTATGCTTTATAAAACTGTACTTTTTTACTCGTGTATCAGCATTTTCAATTATTAAAAAAATAAAAATAAATAAATAAAATCAATAACATTAAAAGTCCGACATTTTGGAAATTTTTGGACAAACATTATTGTGGTAGTAGTAAGTAGGTAAAAAAATAAAATTAAATAAATAAATCATTTAAAAATAATTTTAAAAATGACATTGAAAAATGTGTACTTTTTTGTTTGTGGGCTAGCATTTTGGCAAAAGTAGTAAAGTATTAAAACGGTTTTTTTTTTTAAATAAAGAAAGGACAGACAGTAGTAAGTAAATGTGTCTATTTTTAAAATACAATTTGAATGAAAATACATTTAAAAATGTGTATGTGCATTTTTGTAGTAGCAAATAAAATAATTGTAGTAATTATAGAACAAATTTTAAAAGAAAAGTATATTTTAAAATTTTGAAATTTTTACTTGTTTCAGCATTTTCACACAAAAATAAAAAAAATTAACACTTAAAAAAAAAACTTAAATAAATGAAATCTAAATTATTAGACAAAAATAAATGAAAAATAATGACATTTGTAAAATTCTACTCCATATATGCTTTGTAGCAGTATTTCCATACTAAAATGACAAATCTATATAAAATTTGACAAATACACAGTATACAGTGTATTTGCTAACATAGCGCCATTAAAAAGCAAAAATTAAAGGAAAAAATGAAAATTTCTCCCACAAAAATAAACTGTTTTACATTGTGTGTAGAGCAGCATTTACAAACTTTTAAAGTGGTATGCTACTTAAACCAAGCTAGTCAAACTTTAGATATAGAGAAGAAAAGACCGTTGCATGAATTTGGTAGTTTATCGCTATCAACACCACAAACAACTCGACGCCACAACAAAAGTTCTGTGCAGTCATATGTTCTTAATTCAAAGACGTTAATGTGCCTTTCACTTATTTTGGGTGTGAGAGTGTTGGTGTCAACACGGTCAAATTAATCTGTGTCTGATCGTTAATCCAGATTTGTCTTTTCTGTCCACACTGGGATTAAAGTCACACACATACATGTTGACCCATCCTGGACTATTAGGTCACACTGCACTAACATTAGATGACAATTTAAAGACAGAATAAATGAGTGCAGTATTTTTTTTTTAAACAAGCAGACGATTGCATTCTTTTTCTCCAACAACTCCTTTTCAACAAAATCCATGATATTACGTCAACTTTACAACTTGATGTGTTGGATTTATTCATCAAAATGTTGCCTATTTTCTCAGATCAACATAAAGTATTCATGCGTTCCCACCTGTTGACTAATGTACACTTTTTTTTGCTCTTTTCTTTTGATACTAACATGCCGTGTTTGCACCACTAATTGAGAGTGCGAGAGATAGAACATAAACCAAATTATAAGAATGTGTGAATAACAGCACAGCAACAATAACATTTTGTTAATAGTGACATAGTTGAACTGAATATAATCCAAAGTCGCTCACCACACATCGTCCCGTGAAGTTGATCCCGATCTTCCTCACTCGCTGCGAGCCAAGCGGACAGCAAAGGCAGCAGTGATCTGTCAGCCCCGCACCTCTGTTTTAAATTTCACTATTCCTACCTCCTCCTCTTCCTCTTCCTCCTCCTCCTCCTCCTCTTCTTCTTCTTCTTCACCTCCCTCCTACTGCTCTCGCCGCGCCTCGTTCTTTTTTTGGCCAGCCGAGCTCTGTTGCTGCTGCCGCCGCCGCTGGTGCTGATGCTGCTGCTGCTGCCTCGCCGCCCAGCTCATCTTCTCACGCGCCTCATCTCGTCGCGGCTCCCTCTGCGCTTGTCTTTTAATGTTTGCCGTGATGATCCACACAAGGTTGTGTTAATTGTTTTGTTTTTTTTCCAGCAGGGTTGTAGAGCTGAAGCTGGTTGCCATGTTTGAGTTTTGAAATGAAGTTGAAGTAGATGTAATGTCACATTCTGGGTCAGGATGGGCATCCAGGGTAGAAACTTTGCTAAACATATGCGAGTAAGTTGCTGTGGCAACCCCTGACAGGAAAGTTGCTTCTTCAAATGTTGGACATAAAATTTGTATTGTCTTTATGTTGATAACTAAGTAACATGTTTCTTGGTTGTTTTTCCCCTTTTTGGATCAACAGCTTGACCCAATGTGCTGGGTCCACTTTTCGACCCAATGTGCTGGGTCTACTTTTCAACACAATGCGCTGGGTATAACCCAGTAATGGCTCGGTCCCTTTTGAACCCACTGTTGGGTTAGCTATTTCGCCCAGTTTGGGTTTCTTTTGACCCAGCAATTTTAAGAGAGTGGGACAAGATGCTCACATGCGCTTTTTCACTGAAACTTGCTTTTTGGGTCGCTAAAAAGTTGGAAAGCAAGGGCATTGGTGTTCCAAGACACTGGAAACTACTGAGCCCCCATTTATTGTAGTGCATAGATTCCAGAAATGAAAATGAAAATCCACAGTTATAGAGTTATCACATCATTCACATCGCTCATTTTCTCACTGTCAATAAACGGGAGATATTGTTTAACATCATATTGAGAGATAAGCGGTTCAGAAAATGAAAGGATGAAAAACAAGACTCTCTTGCTCAAACAGTTCTCTAAATGAAAGGAAAAACATTTTTTTGGTCTCTCCCAGTTGAAATTTACTGTGAAACAAAGTTGAATCAAACACTGTGTATTTAAACACCCACATTTTCAATCAAATCAAATACACGTGGCATCGTTGGGGGATTTTGTGTTATTTTCTACCAATTTAGCATTTTTACAATTTTTTTTCTAATATTTGGTATTTTTGACAATTTTAAAATTATTTTCCAATATTTTTTCATATTTGTATTTTTCCACTTTTTATCCAAAATATTTATTATGGTCTTAAAATTAATTTTTGTCTAATATTTAGTATTTTAAATATAATATTGGTATTTTTTCACAAAACTTTTTTATTATTTGTGTAACATTTTATATTTTATAATATTGTTGAATTATTTTTGTACAGTATGTACCGTATTTTATCTTATTTTTCATAATTGTATAGTATTACTGACTGATTTGTCTAATGTGACTAGCTTTCAAGATATGAATTAAAATAAATCATAGCAAAAAAAAAATCACATGCATGAACACTCGCACGCACAAGTCTATCCACCAATGCTTGCTGAGCTGTGCTGTCAAAGGAACACCAAAGATTTTGTGCAATTTTCGAGCCATGTTATTCGACCTGTGGGCCACTTTTCATGACACATGAAACTTTTTCTCTTTTCGTCACCGATACCCTTAAAAATCGGCGGATGAAGCTACACTAAAAAGTACGAATGAATTCCGATATAAAATTTGACTAAAACTTTCTGCTGTTGTACCAGGCCATGTTTGACTTTTGTGGCAGCAGCAAGGCGGAGTTGAACCTGAAGAGAGGAGACTTGATCTTCCTGCTGCATCGAGTCAACGCAGACTGGCTGGAGGTACAATAAATCAGATTATGAGATCCAGAGGAGCTGATGGGGTTAAGTGGACTGAGGGGGGTCGTCCCGACGCATCAGGGCTGCTGGAAAGAATAATTTGCTTTTTTGACAAAAAAATATGCACAACTCGACCTCCACAAAGATGCAACATTTATCAACTGTAGTGTAGCGTAAATCAAAGCTGTTAGGCCTGATTGACTTCTGTTAGATCCCAAATAGTGGATGCTAATCTGCGTGTTAGATTTAGATTAGATTTACCTCTATGGACTTAGAATCATGCCAAAACCCCGTAAAAACAAAACAAAACAAAAACAAAAAAAAAGTGAAATTGTGATTATTTCTGTGTTCCCAGCAAGGTTATTGTAGTTTTGGAATTTTTCATTTTAGTTAGTTTTTATTTCGTTTTGAGTTTTTTTTTTTTTTTTAGTTAGTTTGAATTACTTTTCAATGTGATTTTGTTTGTTTTTATTAGTTTTAGTTATTTAATAAATACTTTATTTTAGTTTAATTTTACTTCGTTCGTTTTACTTTTAAAAAATGTGTATTACTTGTGCACAATATTCAAAAACCACCATGCAAGCAACGTCATCTGAATGTGCTTTTCTATTGGCTGCTGCTAGATGACGCCACTTCTGTTTGACACACTTTCAGTCGTCCTTATTACGGTTAATATAAAAATAAATCACATATACAATCATCCCCAAAAGCTCATGCATTAAATTATCAAAGATGAAAAAGAAGGACATTTTTTGCTGTAATTATAGTTAGTTTTAGTTAGTTTTGTAAACATAAAATGTAATTTCAGTTAGTTTTTGTTTTTTAAAAACGTTTTTTTTTGTCAACAAAATTGTTTTTTGAATTTTAGTTTTATTTTTTTCGTTAGTTTTAGTTAACTAAAATAACCTTGGTTCCAAGTGAATCAAAGTAGTAGTGTGTAGTGCGTAGACAGCAGTAAAAGCTACTAAAAAAGATGAGGTAACAGGAGGTGGGTGCGATGGAGGGACGGCGGTTGAGGGGGTGACAAAGCGAACGTGGAGGATGCACTTATCTCCATCTTATTTTTACCTTCTGGCTGCTCTGCACACAGATCCAATAATGCTAATGGAAAAGTGAAATAATCTGTTTATTGTCACGCAGCACTGCTTAAGCGCCATCTAAAAATACATTTCAAAAACAGAATGCAGCTGTTGTGTGCAGACGAGCGTGACAGATTTTTAGCAGGACTGAATAGTAAATCGCAAAGGTGGCTAAACAAAAAAGAAAAAAAAAAGTCCTCGAGTATTGCTTTAAAATAATTTGACTCAAGTAAAACGAAGTCTTCCAAACTATTACTTGAGTGAAAAAACTACTCAAGTACTGAGTAACTAGTGAGTACTGAATAGGGATGTAACGATATCCAAACATCACGACACGATATTATCACGATATGAAGGTCACAATACGATAATTATCACAATATTGTGGGGGCGTTGGTGATATTTAAAAAGGATCACAATATTGTAAAAAAAAAAAAAAAAAAAAAAGCACAATATTGTGCTTTTGTGCATAACAGCAATGCATATAAACCACCTACAATCTCTAATAACAATATTGAGGCACTTACTTGCTAATGCAAGCACACATTGATCGCTTCACAAGCAAATTAGGTTCCCTTACATCTGCCAATTAGCATAGATTTTAAACATAGAAGGCTAAAACATCCCTAATGAAAATTAAATTGCACTAATAAACTAGCCACTAGAGGGTGCTAGAACTGCAGAAATTGAAATCAACCTGACTTTTTTTTTTAACAGATATGTTCCTTTTAAATATTGTGAACATGACAACGACGATATTGTGGCAGTTGTAATATCACGATATTGCCCTTATCGTGACATCCCTAGTACTGAGAAACTTAAAGTTTTAGTCTGAAGGATTTGTTTTGGACTGTCCGGGACATTTTTGGGGCGGAGACTCAATGTTTTCCTTCCAGCCAAGCTACTACCAAGCCCAATTCACAATGGCTGCGGAACGGACGCAGTGCATTTTCCGTACGGCGGCCGTACGGACGCCGCAAGGATAGAACGCATTCAAGTCTACGTGTCAATTCACACCAGCTGCAGTGCGGTGCGTCTGCGGTGCGGAACGACTGCGGCGATGCGGAAGGTTTCCGCAAGCGTTCTATTTCTTCCGGACGGCGCATGCGGAATTCGTGAAGTTGAAGAAATTAGACGAGCCGGACAGGAAATCGTGCGTCTTGCATCAAGGTAAATCCGGTATATTTCAAAATAAAACCGTTTGCGAACTCGTTTTTTTGGGGAGGGGGAGGGAAGCTAGCTAGCTATATAGCGTGACATGAGTCGGACATTTAAGACAAAAAATGAGCTCAGAATAAATTAAACATGACAAAATAACACTATTTAAACACAAAACGTACTTAACCATGGAAGAGCAGCCATGGTAGAAGTCCCAGAAATAATCTCCAAAAAGCATATCGTGACAACAGGCAAGCGTTGTATTGTTTACAAATAGGACTCTTTATACACGGTTGTTATTGGGTGATCTCTCCAGCGTGAACCCCACGTGATCTTGTGGTCTGTCGGGAGCAGATTTTCGGACACGCAACACACGCGGTGTGAATTGCAGTCCTTGCGGAAGCCGTGCGGAAGCCGTACGGAAAACGCAACGCATCCTTTCCGCAGTCAGGGAGAATTGGACTTCAGAGGCATATGCAAATTTTACTGTGTGAACGCCCACTCCTGATTAGTGGATTGTTTCTGTTGCTGTGTTAAGAGTTTGATTCCTGTGTCATGTCAGCATGTGCAAATTTGGCCTGTTAATATTAATGGTGGTTAAAAATTTTGTTCAGGTTTTAAGAATGTTTACTTAAAATAGTGGCCATACAGATAAAAGAGAGGTTTTATGATTGAAACAGTATTTTTTTTTTTTTTCGTATTTCCAAAGGGACAATTATTTCCATTTCCGTTCCATTTGTAGGTCAAGCAGTGTTATGAAAAGTGATAATTGGTTTATTAACTTTTATTTAATTATTTACTTCTACTTGGTTGTGTTTTCCACTCAAATCACACTTACAGTACACACACTAGAGTGTAGTAACAAGACTTTTGTGCTTATTGTCTTACATCGTGCACGAGCTAATTAGTCAGACTAACACGTCTCAGGGTGCGAATCCCTCACACTTGTCTTTTATTATTATTATTTCCCACAGGGTACGGTCAACAACCAGACGGGTATTTTTCCACAATCCTTTGTGAAGATCATCAAGCCTCTCCCGGAGAGTGACTCGGAGGGTGAGGAAGAAAGCCACGCCTGCAGCTGCCTGCGATGCTACCTGCTCACCCCATCTGGAATCCAAGCCAGGTACATTTACTGTATATCAACACATGCGCACTTGTCATCAGGCGAGGACCTAACTGAAAACGGGTCGAAGATTTGGATTAAACTAACGTGCAAGACAATTTAGATCCTTTGATTAAAAGTATTGGCCGCGTTTTCAGAAATACCAAAGACAATTTAGAGCCTATTATTTAATGTTAATTTATAGTTCTTTAACGCCACAATTTTTTTTTTAAACGCGGGATTAATGACGGCCCCTTACTTGGAATTGAAACTGGGGGAATTCCAGTTGCAATGCAGCATACACGTCCACGTCAATAATAAATGTAATAATAATAATGCATATATCTGTGTAAACTGGGGTCAAATTGTATTTTACAATTTTAAAATGTGCAGAATTTCACAAGTTACTTCATGATAAAGATTAGCTGGCTCTTAGTATGAAAAGGAAAATGCATTGAGCTGTCACCAATGTCTTACAAATGCAATTCTGCCATCTAGTGGCAGAAAAATGACCTCAATACAAATCAATATCACTCGTTTTTACTGTACATCTTTTTAATTTTAACTTAAAATATGCAGCCATATTTCTATTTAACATTTTTTAGTATGAAAACTTAGAACAAAAATATTTTATTGTGCATTTTATTGTGCATTTATAACAGATATAAAATTTACGATTAATTGTGAGTTAACTATCGAAGTAATGCGATTAATTATGTTTAAAAAAAATTAATCACCTGACACCCCAAATATATATATATATATATATAAACACAGTATTATTCTGTATACTTGACTACTTTAAATGGCCTAATTGTCCTCAGGATGTACTGCAAATGTGTGCGTGTGTGCGCTTGCAGAGACGTGTGCGTTCAAGAGGACCTCAACATCCAGCCAACACATAAGGAGCTGATGTCTCGTATGAGGTAGTTGCCATTTTCAGTACTTGTTCCTCTTTTAGAAGAACGTTCAGAAATAATGAAGTTCCATTCGTGGTGTCGTCATGAGGACAATTAACAGAAACGTGATGATTGAGGAAAATGAAGTGCAAAGAGCAAAATGGTTCAGAGGTCACTGTTACATCCCGGCAATAATCTGTCACCATTCATAAAGAAATATACTTGCTCACTTTCAAGGCTTTGATAGGGGCTTGAAATTCCAAGAAAATGGGCTCTATTTTCATAAACAGTCAAAGAAAAAGTCCATTTTAAGCCAATTGCAAAGCGTGATCTAACTTTGTGCAAGGGTGGAGTCTTCTTTCGTTGTATTTTCGAAGATGCACGCAGGTAGAAGGAGGCCACATGTTTATATAGCATTGATTTCTGAAACATAAAATGTTGACGTGATGACGCCACTGATTTGTTTCCATTATTGTTCTAATCTAATTTATAAATTGGCTACTTCCGCCATGTATGCCACAGTTGTTTCGGCGAATTTTGTGAAGTTGTTGAAATACTGCAAGACAAGGTGTCAATTTTAGCATGAGCCTAATCTCTAAAACCAAAACATTTATGTATAATAAATATGATATTGGGTATTGTAATACAGATTAATTTATTGCTTTATATATATATATATTTTAAGAAGACCTTGAAAAAAATAAACGCTTAATAAATCGCAATTTTGAGGGAGAAAAAAATCTAATTTAGATCTTTTTCCAATTCGTTCAGCCCTACTTGAATTTGAATGTTTGTATAAATATGTACAACACACACACACACGCACTCACCTTGAGCTTGTAAATTGGTGCCTGCCAATCAAATGAGCTCCCGAGGGACCTTCTCCACCCTGAAGGTCCTCCGTGCCCTCATCTCGGAGCAGCGCAGCAGCATGCCCGCGCGCAATGCGCTCATTACGGCAGAGTATCTGCTCGTTAGCTGCACTAACGTGATTAGCCCGAGCTGTTCCCTCATCACTTCATTTCTACTCTCCTCTATTGTGTGCTGGGTCGGGCCATTTTGACTCATGCTGCAATGTTGTCCAGGTTTCAAACGCCTAGTTTGTGTTTGTCAGATAAGTCTATTAAAGTAAGACAGAGTACATGAAGGCAGGTGAATGAAATGAGAAGTAGGTTCCTGACATAATTAATTTTAACGTGATTGATTGTTTTGCTTAATGCAATACAAATGAACATACGTCATGTCACTATAATACAATATTTACATTGTTGTAGTACCAATGGCGCAGTATAAAGCTATAGAAATTTAGATTATACTGTAATTTTATTATTTGAATTTAACCTGTACTTGAATGCATACACAACACTTTCTTTTGTTTGTTTGTAGCATAACACAATCGGCAGTCATGAACACGCTTCAGGATTTTAACACCGGCAAATCATTGGAAATTTTTTTTATTTTTTATATGAACTTCATTTTATTGTATTATTTTCAATATTCATGAGTTATTAGTACACTTATTTTACTAATAAAATTCATCCTATTTACATGACAGTTGCAACAACTAAATAATAACAATAATAAACAATTGTCCCATTGGAAAAATAACAAATATTTCTAACAATAATAATAATAATAATAATAATAATAATAATAATACAAATGTATACATAGTTTTGCATTTTCCATTATTGCATAATTAAATGTTTGTTATTATTTGTGTGTATTTATTTATAGCTTCTAAATTAATGAACGTTCTGACTGCTTGCCTGGGATTAATCACATGGTTTTGTTTCCATGTATAGTCACTTTATATCAGCTCAGATTACATATTATCATATTAATCACTTATTTCAATGTGTTTCAAAATTAATTTGATCAGTTCATTTAATTCCTTATATTATATTTTAAAGTAGTTGCATTTAAATCAATCATTCATCATTAACATTTGTGTCTGATTTACCAGTATTTTGTAAAATAATATTTACTATAATTAATATTATTTTAGTATTAATCACTTGCTTTGTTATAAAATGTTAATATAAAGTCAAATTTATTATTTTTATTTTGCATTTTTTTAATTAGATTCAACAAATATAATTCTTTTATGTGGTGAACAGATGTTTAATTTATGTATTCCTGATATACTGTATTTGCAATAGTGGGTTAAAGTAAAAGAATGTTAAAAAAAAACTACCTTTTCCACTTCATAAAATATGTATCTCCTTGCTAAAAATAAAAAGAAGCAGGAAGGTAATGTGTTACAGAGCATCATTAATCCAATGTGAGATCAGTTCATTGTTTTCATCTCCATGGCAACTGCTGCATTGAAGCGTGCGCGCGCATGTGTGTGTATGTGTCTTATCAGGGACGTATTCAAGGTGGATGACATCGTGTTGAACTACCGCGACTACGAGGGCGACCTCATCCGCATGCTGGACGACGAGGACGTGCTGCTGATGATCAAGGAGAGTCGAGGTCAGGCAGCGGGGGCGGGACAGAGGCCCGTCAATCAGTTTCCGTGGGAACTGCTCGTGACCATGGCCTCTGACCTCTCCGTTTACAATGTGGAGGGCTGAAACTTTTTTTTTTCTTTTTTCTTTTTCTACAGTTCTTAAATCAGAATTGTAAACCAAACCTTCATGTTCAAACATTTCATTCATATTTTTGATGGGTTAAATTTTACCCACCATTTTTTAAAAACTGAATAGTACGAATAGTGCATACAGTTTAGGCTATTTAAGACTTTTATTCACAGTTTTCAGTGGGGTGGCCAGAAATTGACAAAGGGTGCCTTTGGCCACCCCTGGCCACCGCATAGCTCCGCCCCTGACTTAGCATGTTATGAACCACAGTGCAGTTATACATTTCAGTGATAGCTAATGCTTTTTTACTGAAGCGTAGAGCTGTGGAAGATAACTAAAGAGTTAATAATAATCTGGTCTGATGTTGCATCATATTATTACAGTTCTTCAAACTCAGCAACATGTTCAGCTCAAATTGATTAAAAAACTCGCTTTGTGCATTTTAATGGAATGGGACATTTGGCTACGCTTTTTTTTTTTACTTGATCAAGTTCTCACAATAAAGATTTGATTTTGAAAAATGGACCAATTTTTTTTATTTTTTTATTTTTATTTTCGGCTGCAACAAATGTTAATGGTTTTGTTCATTATTCTCACTCACTTGAAAAAATAATAAGAGGAAACTAAAAAAGGGCGTTTTCTAGGAAAATCCTAACGATTGACACTGAAAAAAAAAAAATGGAATAGTGAAAAATTACATATTTTGCGGCCTTTTCTGTCGAGTCACAAGACACAATATGATCTGCTTTAAGGTTCAAGTTTATTTATTTATGTATTTATTAATTTGTGTGATATTCATGCAAAACAGCCACCTGAAAAAAGGTGTAAAAATGCCTGCGTTGACAGGTGGTGTAAAAAAAAGAGCTGCTGCTGAGACTCACACTTTACTGCAGGAGTATAAATGAACTCAAGAACGCATTTTTTTACATGTGAAAGCTGAAGAGTTGAAACTGCACAGAACTGCTGTGGAATTGATGAAATTTAAAAGGTGAGACTTGAAAATGGAATATTGATTCGGGTGAAAAATTAGGAGGGTGTTAAATACAGTAAGTGAAATATGTCTTGAATTTTCGTATGTAAATAGTAATGTGACAAATACTTTCCAAGATGAGCTCAACAGTATGAGGTTGTCGCAGTTGAATAATATATATTTTTTTTAAACTGGTTGAGAAATGTTCAAAAGAAAATGTGAAGAAATACATTTTTTACAAGCGTGTAATTAGGGAATTATAGTAAGGTGGAACATAGTTACCAAAATGTTATGAGTGAGTTGAATATTATTAATTTTCAACAGGAAAGATTAGTATAATTCGGGTATTGAAAAGGTTGAAAAATGTTAAAGTAGCTGAATCAGTCTTGCCATGACCAATTGTTATTCTTCTAAACGATCGATTAGGAAAATGCCCTTGATGGTCTTTCCTATTCAGGCTAGTTTCATTCCAATACATTTCTGTCTAATACGAGTCTAAAATATATATTTTTTTTAGCAACATAATATCTGAAGTCCCAAAACAAGGTCCCTGGGTGCATGGAGGCGTAAATGGATGCTTTGTCGCGTGTTAATGGTTTTCATCTTTACGGCCACAATGAAGTGATGTGTGTGCGTGCAGCACACGTGAATTGTTTACCGTCGCTACGATTAATGCGAAAAGGAGCGAAAATTGCGTCCGCGTTTTTGAAGCGTGAACACATTGGCAAGCCACGCGGCAACGAGAAGGAGGAGTTTGCACGCCTCGTGTTCACACACTTGAATTGCACGGAGGGGGAAGTTGGACAAACCAGTCATGAACACCATGTACTGTATATTTGACACGATGGGATTAAATAATAGATAATTTACATTTTTGAGAGGTATTAATTTAAAATTATTTTTTTTTGTTTTTTTTATCGTTTTGGAAGTTTGCAGTGGTGTACTGTACAAATGCGCTGTTCCTCTTCACCTGTCTTTCCTATGGTGTACCCCAGGGTTCAGTGCTTGGTCCTCTCTTTTTCAGGCTTTACATCCACTGTAAATGTAATATGGTCGAAATTTTCAACTGATGACAGCCGAATATTTATTACCACCAAATAAATCTATCACCATGGCAGCATGAGTCAGACTGACAAAAGTGCCTGACTGAAATATGATAAAATCCTTCAAATAACATTTAAAATATCTTTTTTTGTTTGATTCTTGTGCTACGTATAGTGACTATAAGTACATTGAAAAGCGCTATACTGTATAAATAAACTACCGTATATTATTATTAGCTAAGCTAGCAATGTGATATTTTGGGTACTGTGGTATATAAAAGGATAAATGTGCCATATGGTTGGGCAGAAACCTCCTCTGTCCTAATTTGGTCAATTTCACTTTTTTTTTTTTCCTCCTCTACATGGGTCTGGTATTTTTACAAACAAGTGACTGACCTAAAATGTTGAAAATTGATTTCTCTCTTTCTCTCTCAACACCGTTTGTAACTGTGACAATTTTTGGAAAGGATGCTAACAGTACGTTAAGTGCATTCGCAAAAAAATGCAACAAGTCAGATGCAATGAAGTGATACAAGCTGGACACGAATGGCTGATAATTGAAAATGTAGCTTATAGCATTAGCATTTGGTTTTGTTAACTTTACAGGTCCAGCTAACAAGTTAAAAGGAATAATATGGTGTTTTATTTCTTTCTTTTTTTGTTTGTTTATTTTCAGAGGTAGCTGCATCAACTAACTGTGCATTAGCATTTGTGACACAATGTCACTTTCACGCTTTTCTGTCATCTCTCTTCCCTAATGACCATATGAGCTTTGCCCTTCGGCCTAATGAAGCTGTTAATGAATATCAGGGCTCAAGTCGTGCGTACTTGTCACCTGCCAAGGACTTATTTACTATCAAGCACCTGTGAAACGTGTCTCCAATGCACAAGTAGCTTAGTGAGACAACGATAAGGATGTTTTAGCCCAACCTTTCACGTTTTGCTCTTGTGGTTTGCGGTTTAAATGATTCAGATCGAGTGGAATTTGCTTCACCATTTAGAACAGTTTTCAGGTGACGTTCATAACGCAAAAGCCGACCTAAACCAACTATTAAAACTCGCTTCCTCCTCTTTTTGTGCTCTTTATGAAATGCAACAATATGACGTCAAAACGGTGTCTAAAATGTGTAATTTTGCAAGACTCCAACGGGGGCGCTGTTGAGTTAATTTCCCCCTAAACACAATGAAGCTGGATCAACTCAACACAACACGTGCCTGTATGGATCTCTCCTGTCTTCACATCCTCCTCTTTTCCGCCCTGGCCCTTCTTTAACCTCGCCGCCTTCTCCCTCCCACTTTTTCTCTCGCTCTTTTGGCAGCGCTCGCCGAATAAAATTCCGCCCTCGCTCGCCGAGAAGCAGCCTATGAACGTGTTGCTAACTGCACGCCTTTAAGTGGCGCCGCTGCAGATTGCATTTCTCTCCATAAATTGCATTATGCCCACATTGAAAATGGAGTCTGGACGAACAAGAGATTATATTGAGGCATTGTGGGAAAGGTCAATCACACCGTAAAGTTGAAATGATGCCGATTACGACAATAACGTTCAGCCCTTTTCACAAAAAGCATTACAAAACATTTGCATATGAGAAATAATGCTCATTCATTATTTCGATCATTTTCTGCTAAGATTTTAGTTTACATAAGAAGAAAGTTGGGGAAATTGTGCTAGAACTACAACTTAATTAAAAAACAAAAAACAAAACAGGAAGTACAAAATAAAATGCAAAATAAAAAAACATTTAAAAATTAGTCAGAAGTCATTTTAATTAAGTCTAATACAGTACTACTTGTTAACATGTAATGTATGTGTTTTTCTATATATAAGTGCCTATTTAAAGCAAATGCTTAAATTAGAAATAATTAAAAAAATACAAAATAGAAACAAACATTTTTAAAATAAAAAAAAAACAGTTGAGTTATATTCACAATGTATTTTCAGGAACAATAAAATCTTGATTTTAAAAATGCTAAATTTATTATTATTATTATTATTATTATTATTATTATTATTATTATTATTTTACAAAAATACTCTCCCACTCATAAGGGAAATTATGCCCAATGTAAAATAAAAATAATTAATAAAACAAACAAAAAATAAAGCAGCAGAAATAATGCAATTTACTAAGTAAAATTGAAAATGTTAAATATGCTAATTTTTCTTAAAAAAAACAACATGTTTGCAAAGGGAAGAAGGGAAGCTATATTGAATATGAAAAAAAACAATCAAAACATAATTGACTTAAATTGCCAAAATAAAATAATGTCAGAATAGTCAAATATACATTTTGAACATTTTTTCAGTTAATACAATCCTATATTAGACTTGGAAAGGCAAATTATTCATCTTAATCCATAAATAAATAAATACGAAATAAAATTGCAAAATAGAACATTGAAAAAAAATATTTTTTTCAATAAGTAGAGGTATAAAATCAGAAACTATACCATGTTCATTCTAAAGATGTAAGAGTTTTCATTTGTCTAATTTTATGAACTGTATTATCTTAGGCTGGCATAGGTAAGTTATGTTTGAATTTAAAAGGTTAGATGTAAAATAAATAAATAAAGTCCAAAATGAACACTGAAAATCAAATAAATTGCATAAATAAAATACATAACAGTCTCCTATGAACAAATCCCCATATTAAGCTTGCTCTGTGCTTTTGCGTACTGAACAAAAGGGGTCGCTGTTGAACCACTTTTCATTACGCTCTCATAGTTTTACTGTCCATATTATTTTATATTTAGCTATTGACTTAAGTAATGCTTGAATGTAACAGATCATAGACGATATTATGTCATGTAATTATCATAATGGGATAGAACTGTGTCTCAGTTAACTTAACGAGGAAAATACAGATGGACTTGCTTGTTAGTTCAAATCACTTAACGAGGGTTCGATAATCCAAGAAAGAAAAAAACAGAACAGAGTGACAGACAGGTTTATTTTGGTTGGATAAACTACAGAACCAATTGGCTTCTAACTGAGATGTCAAGAACACACGCACACACGATGACGGCCAGTTGTGAAGATGTGGACGAGACAGTCTGTCGTCTCCTGCTTGGCCTGAGACGTCCGTGTGAGGATGCACTGCGCGTGCGCGTGACTTGTTCTTTTTCACTCTTAGTCCAAATCGACAGTGGATGCCTTCAACTCAAAGTCCGAAAAATCAGTTTGTGGGGATTACTGTAAAGTGGACACATACTTTATTGTTTTGTGTGTGTGTGTGTGTGTGTGTGCTGAGATTAGAGGGACTTCATTGTGTAGTTGGTAGCGAGGATTTACATGAAAAGAGCTTAGCGATGAAAGACAACAGAAGTGATTGACGCGTGACACGCAGTGACTTTTCGCCGCCGGAGGGATTTGCTTTATGGCTGGAAAGTGTACTGTGTGAACCATTTGTTTTTATATTCTCTTCAAGAATCAAGATATTTTTTATATGTACAATAAAAATGAAATACTAGCACTTACTTTGCTGGTATCCCTCAATCTATACAAATAATATGAATGATTAAACATTTTTTTCAAAGCACTTTTAAAGTGTTGACAACTAAATAATTTTTTTTTAATTTTATTTTTTTTTTAGTTATTTTATTTATTTATTTATTAAATATATTTTTCTTTATTCTTTATTTATTTATTTATTTATTGTGAAACTTTGTTCTGCCAGCCCTGTTGACTGCAAGTGACATCACAGTTGTAACGGGTAACGGCCAATCACGACTCAGCCTGCGAACATCACATGACCAAACTCAGCAAATCGGTGAGCTGTGATTGGTCATTACCTGAGCCCTGAGCAACTGTGATGTCATTTTCAGTCGACAGCCAGTGGCAAAATGGCCGCCCCCTGAGATGGATGAAAACAAGTGGATTTTGCTGCTTAATTCATATTTCACAAATACGATATTAATCCGAATATCGTGCTTAGACCAGATCGGGTGCATAAAACATATTGTAAAGAATATTTTTTTACTTGACTTCCCCTTAATATAGTTAAATTAATAATTAAATTATAATAATAATTAACAATTAAAATAATAATAATAATAATAATAATAATAATAATAATAATGCCATAATAATAAAAAATACTAAATTAAATAATAATAATAATAATAATAATAATAATAATAAAATAATTTAAAAATGCCTTAATAATAATAAGAAAACTACTAAGAAAATAGGCGCGCAAGGCATTGTACATAAGTATAAGTACAATTTAAAAACTTTTTTTTTTCCTTGAAGGTCAGCGTATTAGTCTAATTAGTGCAAAAAAAAAAAAAGTACTGTAGAAAGATGTAGGAATTTGACTACTCAAGTATTGCACAGTGTAAACATTCAAGTGAGCAGAATTACAAAAATAAATATTCTATAACCTATCTAACAGATTGTGATGTCATTTGTTCAGTCTTATTGTTTTAACAAAAAAGTAGCAATTGATTTGTGTGTTTAGTGGTCAGACAGGCGTGGTGCATGTGTTGGAGGGAAGAATAGACTATTGTTATCCAGAGGATACACAGAAGAAAGAAAAAAAAAGTGTTTGGAAAAGTCCCTCAGAACACGCACATACACGCGCACACACGCTATATTGATAAAAGCATCCGAAAAGTGGGACAAGGCACTCATGAGATGTTGCAATTATCTCCCCGTCATTGTTCCCATCTGCCGCGCGACTTCGGTCTCCGCCCTCGCGCGACCTTGACGCCCGTCCGATCCGCGAGCGAGAGCGCGCGCCGTTCGCGTTCCGCATCCATCATATTTGCTTATCGCGCTTCCGTTTTTTGTTCCATCTCCGTCTGTCTTTGTCTCCCGGTTGCCTTTTTGCCCCCCCCCCCCCCGCACAAAGCATTCTTTTGCTCGGAACGCGGCGTTGTGAATGTTATCTCGCTCGCCGCTTCCTCCTCGAAGGCCTTCTGCTGCGTCGGCATCGCAAAGGAATGAACGCCTTTGAACCTCAGACATTTTGTTTCTTTATTGGTGGAGCGTAATCAGCTGGGTTTTGACTGTACGCTGTTCTGCTGCACTTGACGGGCGCTGACTAACTGCCTTTGATTAGTTGAACAGTACAATATCTCCTCACAAGTTTGCTCTTTGCTTTTCACAAATGAATCTACTGTCGTACCAGCTAGCTAGCGCGACGCTAGCTTGCAGGTTTTTCTCCCCCGATCCTTGTGGAGCCTTACCACATGTCGTAAACGATCAGAAAACATAAGATTAAAAAGATGTCTTTTAAAATTATATTTTCATTAGACTATGAGGGGAAAAAAAAGATATTAAAATAATCGATTCATGGCTCAAAAAGGAAAATTCGATATCAATTATTCAATTTTTTATTTTTATTTTTATTTTTATTTTTTTTTAATTCAACCCGACTCATTTTTAGGACAATATCTAGCAAGTAGCAAGCCTAAACTGTGTACCAATGTGCATCTCAATGAATTTGAATATGGTGTAAAACTTGGTGAATCGTATATGTACTTTATTATCATAAGGTATAGAAATTGGCATGAAACATAAAGGTTCTTATCTGAGTGAACTTTAGCGATGGACGCAATGTCATATTCGGCATACGGTGTCATCGACTGACGATCTAACGGACATTCCACGCGACATTTCATTGATGTCTCGTCACGCTCTCACTGTCGCGATCCCAGCGAGAAGATCCTCTCGTATGGCGCCATCACAACTACTGTTACTACAAAACACTTCGCACGAGCAATATCATTGGCTCACAAGTCAGCAACGCTGACATCGGACAGCTATGCTGTGTGCATTTGTGTGTGTTTGTGTGCTGTTGATGTGTTTGGGTTGAGTCCAGCAACATTTTGTCAAGTGAGCAGCAGCTGGAGAAACATATTTCAGAAGCCAGTGAGGGGATTCAGTGTATTGGCAGTGAGGCGATGACACTTAAACAAGTGACTAAGATTAATGGTGATGAGTGCTGAGATGGACTTGGTGGGATTTTATTCGGAGTGGGGGGGGTGGATCAACCTATATGTAGCGTGGTTGGTGTGTTTTCATATTATTATAGAGGAGGCCTTTATTTGATTAACTTTTTTTTTTTTAATTGCAAAAAATATCATTATCTGGGATTTATTGTTTTATTTTAGATGTACAGTAAATATTTATTAATATTTTTTTTTAATTATTTTACAGTTTCCAGCACAATCATTCAAATAGATAAATAAATAATGAGACAAAAATGTGTACTGCAAACCTGTCATGGGAAATCAGGCTTTTATTTCTTTTTTATTATTATTATTATTATTATTATTATGACAAAATGTAATCATCCATCCATCCATTTTCTTAACTGTCTCAGCTGCTAATGAGATAATTACAATATATATTTTTTTTTCTGCTGCAATAACAGCATCTAATGTAGGTCTGAAAAGATGCAAGATTTGCTTCATGGCTTGCAAAGTAGTATACAGTTTTGTCTTCTTATTTGAAAGAAAAAAAAAAACGACATTTACTTATTATTACAAATTATTGATCAATATATTTTGAAAAGATGTTTTTGTTGATATTTTTTAAATAACATGCATGTTATTTATGTTATGTTGCTATATCTCCAGACAAAAAGTCGGGAGATATTACCAAAGGTGTGCAATTTCAAGAAATGACATTTTCCATCCATCCATTTTCTGAACCGCTTGCTTCTCATAAGGGTTGTGGGGGGTGCTGGAGACTATCCCCGCTGGCTTCAGGCAGTAGGCGGGGTACACCCTGAACTGGTTGCTAGCCAATCGCAGACAAAATGTATTATAAGAATCAATCATCTTTTATTATTTTTGTTATATTGTATTTATATAAATAAATGCCTATTCCTGCAGAGAGTGCCAGGCATGTAGTATAGTACTAATATATTTTTTATTTAATATTATTTGATGTTTATTGGAATTCTCATTATTAGTAGTAGTTTTGTAACATTTATGTATTTCTATTTATTTGTTTATTCAAATGTATAATAAATTTAAATAAAGATATTTTCCTGCATATGAGCAAATTATGTTCATTAAGTATTACAACATATTGTAATTTAAGGAAAAAAATAATAATTTTAGATTGTGGGTGTTCTTTAGCTCAACTGCAGAAAGTGCTGGGTAGTATCATTTATTCTATTATTTAGGTTAGACATCTTTATTCGGACAAATGCTATAATGTCAAATATCCATTTATTTTCCACAAATAATTAATGATCCATAGCTTAAAAAACAAGTCAGAAAAAAAACATCAAACAGTAAAATTTCTTAGTGGTGTACGTAAAAATAAAAATCACGCACAATGTAGATACTGCGTATGCCTACATTACAATAAAAACAATAATAAATAGAAATAAATCTATATTAATCTAAAACTAATAACATATTTACAGATGCATGTGAAATGGAAGTCAGAACACACCTGCCGCCATTTTTGGTGCCTCATATAAATACATTTCAGCTGTTCTAGTAGGCTTTTATGCGCTTGAACGTAATTGGTTGTTGGCTGTAAAGAGTCAGACGTGAGACTTTTTGCTTTGTTTCCTGACCTACATCCTCCAGTGCGCAGCTGTGCCTGCTCCACATCTTCCTCTCTTAAAGAGGCACGTCGAGATGCTGGCGGCCATGTTTGAAAAGGCTTTTCACTTTCAAAACATCCTGAGGAGGGGAAATAGATACAGCTCTCGTCTGCGGTCGTGCCCTCACCCTCGTGTGTAACTGTAATGAGGAAAGTTCCCGCCCCCCCCCCCCCATCAACACGTTGACAGGAAGATGATAGATGAGTGCGAGCGTTTGGAAGATAAAATGCAAGAATCGCATTCAGTTGGAATTCCACCTGGCATGACATACTGTTACTATGGTAGCTCCATTACAAGGTTCGAGGGGATATAAAAAGTCTACACACCCCTGTCTTGTGATGTACCACGACAAGACCAAGATAAATCATTTCAAAGCATTTTGTTTCCATTATGAAGTCAAATTAAAATTTTTGACTTAACATGAGTGAATGAACATGATTGGTTAATTGTGAACGAAGCCTCACCTCAAGTTATCAGAGGGTGTGTACACTTTTGCAACCACAATTCCTCAGTTTTACTTTCCCCCTTTTTCCTCCCAGTTGCGTTGTACAGGTTAAAGGTCATCGTACACATTCACTCGCAGCCATTTTCACTGAAGCAACCCCCTTCGCTCCCGGCCTGTTTTACTGGATTTTGACTGATTTTGCAAGGCCCACAGAATATTGTGTAGTATTGCTATAAATACATGCAACCTACCAAAAGAAAGATTAGAGTCTCTTCTTTCATCAGGAAAAAATATATATTTGTATCTGTTTCCGTTTTGCAGCAATTAGCATTAGAATATAGCGAAGTTTCATCATTACTTACAAACTTGTGGAAAACACTGGGAAAAAGAGCTTGTTGCAACATGGCCCTGGCTGATCTCTTATACTCTGTTTTTTGAAATAACTAACATTGCTTTAAGCAACCTCTTCAGGTCAGAAGCGGCATTAAAACCTTCTGTATGCTCTAGCATAATAAAATATTTTAAAAAGCATATAAACATGAGTGCAGAACAATGTATTAAAAAACGTATTTATACGTTTTTGGGTTTGAATGAGTTCATGAAATTATGTAGCAAACAAACCTGGCATTTGAAAAGGGGTGTTTAGACTTTTTACATACTATGCTTTTTTTTTCATAGTTTAAAACAGCTCCCAAGTGTCTTAAGAAATGATCTGACATTTTTCCATCTATAATGTATATTGTAAATACAGTATGTGTATGTATATGTATGTATTTTCACTCCAAATTGCACTACTTCATCGGCGTTCCACTTTATCTGTTCTACTGTATCGCAACTTGGCAAATCATTCAGTTGTCCACCATCAATTCAGCCCAGTGCGGATGGCGAGCTTGCACGCTGAGTTGAAAGCTTTTCCCCTTTTCCATCTGCTACGTGTGCACGTTTCGTAATACACGCGCATGTGTGTGTGTGTGTTGTCCTTGATGTCGCCCAGCATAGGCCCATGCATGTTTCTTCCCCGCTCTCCGATGCGTGCCCTCTTTCTCCTTCACTTCTGACATCTGGACGGGTGCGAAACAGCTGTGTGTGCTGCAGAGTGCCCCTCGGAATTTACACACTTCCTCACCTAAGCCCTCATCCTCGATTTGCCGCATCATCCCAAGCTGTCCACCACCTTGCTTGTTCAGAGAGAAGGAAGCGATGCTGTATAGCAGACTTTAACATGTTCTATACTGTATATCAGCGACTGGGGAAAATAAAAACGTTTCCTGTAGCGGCGCAGTCTTAAGTTGTAATCGCAGTTTTCACCACTAGATGGCAGAGAGCGTCTCCAACCCCAAAAGTGTGGCCGATATCAAAGAAGAGTGAGCAAACCACATTACACTCTTAAAAAAAAAAAAAAAAAAAATGTTGAATTAAAGATTATGAATTGAATTGTTGACAACTTTAAAAAAATTGCTTCATTTGGTAACGCACAATTGAATTAATTTAGTCCAAAGTAAATGTTTTAAGTTTAATTACCGTATTTTCCGTACTATAAGGCGCACCTAAAAGCCTTCAATTTTTTCAAAAGCTGACCCTGCGCCTTATAATCCAGTGCGCCTTATATATGGATCAATATTGAGTCGCAACAGGTCTCGCTGTCAAGACGCTATCGGTGACCCTGCGCGATCGGTGACGCGCATGCGCAGAAGATCCCGCCATCTTGGATCGCTAGCTAATGCTAATGCTTTACCTCAGAGAAAATAATAAAACAGCTGTTTATTCATTTTGGGAGTGAATGGAGTTGTCAGAAAGCTGGTTTGTAATCTATTAATGAAGTTTGACTGACCTATCTGACTGTTTTGTTGACATTCCCTTTAGCGCAGCACCATCTAATGGATGCATAACGTAACCCCAGCCTCTACTGTAGCGACTTTATATGGAAAAAGTTTTCAAATGTGTCATTCATTGAAGATGCGCCTTATAATGAGGTGCGCCTTATAGTGCGGAAAATACGGTAAGTATATATATTTTTTCAGGGGGTGGGCGGAATATTTATAGAAAAAACTCACAAATTTGCGACTTTATAAAGTCGCAAATTTGCAAGAAAAAAAACTCACAAATTTGTGACTTTATAAAGTGGCAAATTCATTGAAGGTGCGCCTTATAGTGCAGAAAATACGGTAATTATGAGTTAATTAAACTTGCTGCAAAGCTCATATCAGGGGATCTTTAACATATTGTTCTGTGCCATACAGATGCCCATATTTTCTCCTTATTTAAACAGGCATTATTGTCATCTGACTTGTGAGGTCCTACGTGACCCCCATTAACGCTGACGAAAGAAATGTGAAATGCATTCATTTCCATGCGCCCACAGTTACAGTATGTGAGTTTGGAACATTCCTCAGGCTGTGATCTTCCTCTCTCCTCCTCCTCCTGAAAAAAATATTCTTTCATCTTGCTGTCCTTCCATCTTACAGCTGCATTGCGGGGTGATGCAATGCGACGGCCACCTGCGTAACTGAAATCCTCTTAGAGAATTCCCGGGATCCTTAAGTCACAAGACTTTTTAATGTCGGCGCTGACGTTGACGTAGCTCGCGGCATTGCACAAGGTGACATTCTACGAACTGTTTTACCTGGGGGGGGTGGGGGGGGGGTTGGGGGGTTACTTTTAAAACCATTTCGCCATCGACAGGTTTGCGTGGTGGCAGCAACAATTATCCCATCCAATACACTTTATTTCAATAGCACATTTTGTAAACAAGCGTTTCCAAAATGCTGCGCAAGAGATCTGCACACTTTAAAATCTAAACTGTAAAAATAAAAAATAAAAAATATACATCCATCCATCCATTTTCTTGACCGCTTATTCCTCACAAAGGGTGGTGCTGGAGCCTATCCCAGCTGGCTTTGGGTAGTAAGCGGGGGTTCACCCTGGACTGGTTGCCAGCCAATCTCAGGGCAAAAAAAAAAAAAAAGAATAAATAAATATATTAGGAAAAAAACAACAATTATGACCTGTCACAAAAATGCAGGGAAGGAAAAATAAGCAAATTGACGAGACAACGAGGCACACTTGGACAAGACACAAGTAGGTGGAGGGAGTTGATTGGAGGACACAAGGAGCTGGGCTGACGAGAAAAAGATGGAAATTAAACCCTAATGAGCAAATGAGACAAAAAAAAACACTTTTACTTGTTTTTGGAATTTGAGCAAAAAATTTGCCATGAATCCACAAATGTAAATAATGAATAAAATCAGTAGAAGTGCATAAAAGATTGATCTTTAAAGGAGACAAATTATACAAATGTCGTTATCAGAAGCTAATGCCGCTCGCTAATGCTCATCCCGCCAAAACCAAATGCAGCTCTGCTTACCTGGAATGACGTTTTTTGTGCCTCTGTATGATTGTGTTTCAGACCATTGTTTGAAAGTGACTTTGGATCTTCACCCAGACTAGTTGCTCATATCATGGGCAGAGAAATGCAATCTAAGGGTGGTTGCTATATAGACATCACAGTTATATAAAAAAAAAATAACAACATAATTTTATTTTTATAAACAACAAAAAACAAAACAATTTATAACATTTTTTTTTTTTTTATGTTTTTGGAGTAAGAATTTACACATATTTTCTTTCTATAGAATCCTTCATTCACAATAAACTGACAGTTTTACAGATTATCTGCTGCATGTGTTGGGGGCGGATTGATCTTACAGTGAAGTGTTTGCTATAACATATCTTCTATATTTTTACCCGCAATTTTAAGTGTTTTTCCACAATTAAGTGTGATAACCATTCACGTGGTAATTCCTTGGCGCAAAAGTCTGCCGAATGGACTGCAGTGTCTGTTTTAGCATCCAGCCGGCCAGCGGTGATTAGACCTGTCTGCCAGCTGATTAATATTCTCCCGAGACGCGCTGAGTTGAGATGAGGGTGTGGGGGGGGGAGAGATTATGGGATGGACAGATAATGGGAAGATAATGCCCGTATGGATCACGCTGTCAGAAAAAGAACAGAGCAGAGACGTTGGAGAGAAAGGAGAGGAGGAGGGCGAGCGAGGGACGCAGGTGCGAGGGAGGTGCCCCCAACGAGACACTTTTTAATGGACTGCGGCGTTAACGTCACATTCATAACGTTCTTTTGACGCAGGGGACACTTTAACGTGCTCATAAACACTATTCCAACTGATATAGCTGTGAGGATTGAGAAGTTAACAAGTAGAAAAGGTCAATCCAGCTTTAGTGACACATCGTCATGGTTGAGAGAGTGAGAGTGGTGAAAGATTGCGGAAGGTGGAGGATGAAAGGGGAAGGATGAGAAAGATGCTGATGGAAGAGGAGGAGTGATGGATAAGAGGAGGAAGGGGAGGGAGATAAAAGATGGAGGAAGATTGGAGAACGAGAGAAGGGAAAAGAGATTGAGGTGGTTGGCGGACGGAGGGGGGCGTTCGGCCTGATGGATGGTGGAAGAAGGATTCAGGAAAAGAAATACAGTTGGGGAGAAAGAGAGAGAGAGTCTAAAAAAAAATGACAAATCCAATTTGATCACAATGGTAAATAGAGTGTACTTATATACGTACAGTGCTGAATGGAGAACCAAAACCACCAAAGTTCAAAATAAATAAATGACTAAATAAATAAATAAATGATTACAAGTGAAAATAAAAATGGATATAAAAAATGTAATTAGAAAATTATACAAGAAATTAAATATAAATGGAAATAAAAAAACATTATATATATACTTAAAATAAATACATTTGTATTTAATTTTTGCATTGTATTTTTTATATCCGTTTTTATTTTCATCATCAAGTCATTTATTTATTTAGTCATGTATCTATTTAGTCATGTATTTATTTATTTAGTCATTTATTTATTTTTAATTTACTGCCAAGTCGAGATGTTATTCAAATGTGCAGCCCAAAACTGCCAAAATTCTAAATAAATAAATGACTAAATAAATGACCAAATAAATAAATAAATGACTAAAAGTGAAAATAAATACGGATATAAAAAAATATAATTCATTGCTATTCATTACCATTATATATATTTTTTGGGGGGATAATTATCGAATTTTATTTTTATTTTCACATTTAGTCATTTATTTTTTTATTTAGTTATTTGTTTATTTTGAATTTTGGCTGTTTTGGTCCTCCATACTGTATCACCTGCGGTAGTTGTCTAAAGCTCTTTTACCGAGCCTCATATTCATTTTTATGATGCGCTAATGCAGCTGCATCAACCCATGGAAAAGTTTTCCTTTGTAGTTTTAACCTCTTTAACCTCATACTAACCAAAGGCTGGGTCTTCTTTTGGACAAAATGTATTTATTTATTTTTATGAAAGTGTGGACACATTATGAATGTGTCGCATTAGCTGCTTTGATAGCACTAAGCTAACCTGAGTATTTCCGTATTTAGTCTCCCTTGCTGCGACAACGTGAGGCCACCAGCGAATGCTGACATACGAGGCTTGATTGACTGACTGCTGAACAGTTGAATTGAATGCTCATTTGATAGACAGCCAAACAGAATTTAATCTCACGCTCCCAACCCTGCATGCGACCTGTTTTTCTGTCAGCTTGCATGTGTTTGTGTGAGTACGTGCCCCCATTGTTCCCACTCTGGGGCTCTCCCTCCGTCACTGGAGTTGGAATTTGAGGCACTTCCTGTGTTTTGGTCACATTGCTAAGGTAGCACTTCCTGTCTGAGAGGCTGGGAAATACCGGTACTCACACACAACACCACAAAGCGCACGTGTGGCCAAACACACGTTACTTGACAAAAACGTGTTTAGTATTATTATTGGATTCTTGTGTACGATTACACAAGAATGGTAGTATACATATTTGTAGTGCACCTAGATAGGAGTTAATATTAATATAGTTCTCATAGATAGGTCGTGGAGATACAGTACAAACGGTAACATAGATGCAGTACACAGAGGTGACAATAGCTAGATAGTTAGCTAATTAGCTAGCTACCTAGATAGATAGATAGATAGATAGATAGACAGATAGATAACTCGCTAGCTAACTAGATAGATAGATAGATAGATAGATAGATAGATAGATAGATAGATAGATAGATAGACAGATAGCTAACTCGCTAGCTAACTCGCTAGCTAACTAGATAGATAGATAGATAGATAGATAGATAGATAGATAGATAGATAGATAGATAGATAGATAGATAGACAGATAGATAGATAGATAGACAGATAGATAACTCGCTAGCTAACTAGATAGATAGATAGATAGATAGACAGATAGCTAACTCGCTAGCTAACTAGATAGATAGATAGATAGATAGATAGATAGATAGATAGATAGATAGATAGATAGACAGACTCTATCTAGAGAGGGACCGAATAGACTCAGTTTTAGAGTCGGCTAAGATTTACACAAGGAAGAGAGTAAAATACAAAATTGAGAAAAAAATAACAATAAAAGTCAGTCAAGAGTTGAGGCACAAACTCAGGACCTTCAGCTTGGGAGACCGCCACACTACCACCTGAGCTATGCCCCTCCTAACTGTTTGCTTTTCTCTAAGAGAGCCAAGTTTTTGGTCTCTTGGAGTTCGGAAAATTCCATGGCATCATGGAAACAGCTGCAGCTGACGCAAGCGATATACGAACAGAAAGCGGGAGCTGAGTGGCTCGGGGAGTCGATCGGTTGTCTCCCAAGAAGGTCGTGAGTTTGTTCCTCCACCCTTGAGCCACTTTTATTTTTTTCCCCCAATTCTTTATTTTACTCTCTTCCAAGTGTAAATATTACTCTAAAACTGAGTCTATTTGGTCCCACTGTCGAGCTAACTTGTGAGCTAGCCTGCTAGCTAGCTAACTGGATGGATGGATGGATAGATAGATAGATAGATAGATAGATAGATAGATAGATAGATAGATAGATAGATAGATAGATAGATAGATAACTCACTAGCTAACTAGATAGATAGCTAACTCGCTAGCTAACTAGATATATAGATAGATAGATAGATAGATAGATAGGTCGTCTTCTTCCTTCCCTCCTCAAGCTCCCCAACACTCAGCACCCCCCTATATTGACAAAGGCGTCTGCTGTGACCAAGTGAGTAACGCTCCAAAAATGTCACGTTGTGCGCGCGCGTGCATATTTGTGTGGGTCCCTCCGTACTGTCGCAGGCCGCCGGGTCGGACGGATGACAGCTCGGCTGTATTTCACCCGGCCCTTTGTGAGCCACATGGATGTCACGACCTTGGCATGACTGTCAAGAAGATGATGAAGGGGGGGGGGAATCAGAGGCAGCGCAGGGGGGTGAAAATAAAATCAGAATTCTTGACTCAGGCTTGTTCGCTAGATGACAGGAAAAGCCAAAGTGTCAAGAAAACGTCGCAATACTGTGTAGCTAGATCTGTTGGTTGCATTGATGAAGTACACATGCAGTAGATAGAGAGTAGCAGTGTAGACATAAACGTCTGTTTCTCAGCACTAAATAAGGAAAATGTTACTAACGCTATTGCAGACGCTTTTGGCAGACTGCAGCATCATCATCATGGCCGTGTGTGCGTGCTCGCGTTTGTGTGGCCATAAACAAGTACACCTGGCTCCTTACGTAAGCTCACGCCTCCGAGGCTGCGACACACCTCCACTGTCAGACTTTCCACTGCGCTGACCTCACGCTCTTGATAAGCTGGCGCACGCATACACGCGGATGCCTGACATTCCGTGCAACAATAACAACTTTTATAATATTCATTCAGCGTCAGGATCAGTGAGTTTTACGACACGTCTATCTCGAATAGGCTCCTCCCTCTGCACGATTACGATGACCTCATGATGCTATTGCTCAACAGGGTTACTTTAGAAATTGCAATGTAATCATTTTTTTTTAGATTTTAGATTACTCCAATACTTAAAATGCCAATAAAGAAAATATTATTCAATACTGGTGTGCGATTCTACAAATGTTGGTATCGATCCAATACCAAGTATCACCACTATCGCCGATACGGACATCGATATCGATACTTTTTTAAATTATAGTATATATTTAAAAAAAAAAAAAAAAAAGAGGTAGCTGTATCTTTGATTATTCACAAACAAATTTCAACCTTTAAGTGTTCTTGTGTTCTTTTTTTTAAAGCACAAAATTAATTGATAAATAAAACATACTTTATCAATGTTCCTCCCCATAAACATTCCAGCCATGACAAAATATATTTTTTAACATTCTTAAACAAAGTGCACAAGGTGATCATAAGAAAAGAAATTTAAACAAATGATTTATTATATATTGTCAGAAACTACAAATACAAGCAGCAGCGCATAAAAGAGCCAAACTGAAACTAAACGACGAGATCGACATTTTAGTGCCAGTATCGATCCGATATAGATACTGGCTTGATATCAATACTATCGATATTATTGACTATTATTCCGGTTATCCCACCAGATCTGCCTTCATTCTTCATTTCTCCATTCATTATTGAATTGGAAACATTTTCACATAACAAAGTGCAATATAATGACAATATTCTTGCCCAACTATAAGGTAAGTTTCTGAATATCTCAATCGTTTTAATTTGTCGCTTTAAGTCCTCCTTTTAATCAACTTGACTGCGTGTGCACTTTAATCCGAGAGAACAGTGTGTGGCTTGAGTGCAGTGCAATAAGGATAAAAAATAAAAAAAAAAGTGACAGATCAGGGTCATATTGCGGTGCGATGAGCTCATGGCAAACACTAAAAACATGACACCGGAGTTATTCCGATGATTATGTCCCGATTAACAAAACATAACAACCGCGACGTTGAGCAAGCGCGACACTTTCAGTCGGGGAAAAAGTGCGTTTTTGAGGATGTGAGGCGTGTTGCCACACAAGCGACATCGACAAATGTGGCCATTAGGGAAACAAAAACAAAACAACGAAGCCAGTTCCCTTTTCCGCGGAGCGGCGTGATGAGGATGGAAATGCGAGAAACGTATCTGCAGATTTTCATGAATAACACCAAGGCAGAAGAGGGAATAGAAAAGGATGCACTTCTCGTTTCGCTTCTGTAAATGTCGATGTGGAAATGAGATCGTGGCTGCCGGTTGCCACAGTGGATGCAAACAAACCGCATCTTTTTAG
This sequence comes from Festucalex cinctus, assembly GCF_051991245.1. Lineage (NCBI taxonomy): Eukaryota > Metazoa > Chordata > Actinopteri > Syngnathiformes > Syngnathidae > Festucalex > Festucalex cinctus. Next base: position 6,894,060 of record NC_135416.1, on the reverse strand, counting down.
ATGACTTTTGTGGTTCCTTGCCAGTTATTCATAACTTGCCACTTTGCATACATAAATAGAAGGACTCAAAGTAATCAACACAGTCAAAAAATGTGAGCAATGTACAATTAAAGCGACGGTGGGACCAATCAATCGGCCGATATTAGCACTTTTTAAAATCAGCAATAATAGGCTGATTTTTTTTTTTCATTTAATGAACACACACCAACATAAGACAAAGATAATGAAATTCAAATACCCCCCCAAAAAAAGGTCGATTTTTGATCATATTTCATATTTCCTCTCTGTTGTAAAGTTAAACAAACACTTAAATACTAAAGTATAATGAAAAAGTCAGTCAAATGTTGAAAATGTAAACAAAACAAACAAAAAATACTTATATTAAAACTACAGGACCAATTAATTGGTGGGCCATTTAATCTGCCGATATTACCACTTTTAAAAACAGTAAAAATAGGCAGATTTTGTTTGTTTGTTTTTTTTGCTATTTTTTTTAAACGACATTAACTAGGGATGTAACGATATCCAAACATCACGATACGATATTCTCACGATATGATAATTGTCACGACATTGTGGGCAGGTTGGTGATATTTAAAAAAGGTAAAGGTTTAAAAAATATTGTAAAAGAAAAAAAAAAGCTCATATTAAAAAAAAAGCACAATATTGTGATTTTGTACATAACAGAAATGCATAGAAACCACCCATTACATTCCCCTTCATCTGACAATTAGCGTAGATTTTAAACATAGAATTTAAGGGCCAAAACATCCCTAATGAAAATTAAATTGCACTAAAAAACTCACCACCAGAGGGTGCTAGAACTGCACAAAGGGAAATCAACCTGACTTTTTTTTAACAGATGTGTTCCTTTTAAATATTGTGAACATGGCGACGATATTGTGGCAGTTTTAATATCACGATATCACAATATTGTCCTAACATGCCTAACATTAACACACTACACCATGCGACAAAGATGAATGCAAAAAAATGCAAAAAAAGGTCGATTTTTGACTATATTTCATATTTCCTTTCTGTTAAACAAAAGTTAAACAAATACTTAAATACTAAAAGTACAATGTAAAAGTCAGTCAAATGTTGACAATGTAAACAAAACAAACAAAAAATACTTAATTTAAAACTACAGGACCAATTAATTGGTGGGCCATTTAATCAGCCGATATTACCACTTTTAAAATCAGTAAAAATAGATTTTGTTTTTTTTGCTATTTTTTTTTAAACTACATTAACTAGGGATGTAACGATATCCAAACATCATGATACGATATTCTCACGATATAGTTATAACAAAAACTTAACAGATAATAAATTACAATGTAAAAATAATTTGAATGTTGACATTCAAACATCACCCTCCCAAAAAAGTCATTACAAAAATGGATTTTTGCTATTTTTTCCACATTGACTTTTTTTTTTTTTCACAAAGACAATGACGTTTAAAAATTCCCCTTCTAGAAAATGTGCAAACATTTGGAATTTTTCAATTTTTTTTAAACACATTAACACATTGAAAAGTAAGAACAAGCAACATTTACACATTACTCTATGAAAAATCAGTATTTTTTTTTAATTCAGTTTATTTTAATTCGTCAATAGAGTAGGTTTTTTTGTTTTTGTTTTTGTTTTTTTAGTTTGTATTAGTTTTTATTTTTTCATAAATGTTTTAATTGAGTTTTTATTGCTTTTTGTAAACTCCAATTCCCAAACGACTGTTCGACCTTCCTTCCCTCACCAGTTTTGGATTTTGGGGCAACCAATTTTGCACATTATTCTACAAACAGCTTTAGTTGTTTCATAATTTTAACTCAAAACGACATAATTGTAAGCACCAAAGGGACATCTAAACGAGCAGAAAAGTGGACAGGGCGTGAGACGGCAACCCAAGTGTGACAACTTGTGATGAAAAGATTATCTTTCCATTGCCACAAGCATGCACACATCGACTTCAGTTATCATAACTTCAGCCCGCTTGTAAGATAATAACAGGAAATTGTGTCGCACCATTTACAGGAAGGTCAAACTATTGTGATAAATTTGGAGCATGGAGCTAAAAAAAAAAAAAAAAAAAAAAGTGCATTGTTTTTGTTGTGTCTTTGTGTGAACTTTTAGGTGGGTTGGTCTTGGATTTGCCATCAAGCAATTTGTAGCCAGTCCAGAATCATAGGCTTGACAGATTTTTTTTTTTTTTTTTTTTTTTCATTCGCCTACGAGGAGAGAAGTTTGCATGTGTGTGTCTGGAGACAGACGGTTGGCCCAAGACAAAGCGTCAAGTCAGGGGTTAGATGAGGCCGAGGACGGAGACACGACTCGCCCTCTGCAAACAACACGCAGACCAAACGACCATCACGGGCCCATACAAACGCCCTCGCAGCATGACAACAACATTTGTGGCACTGTGTGGGTGTCAGCTTTCTTCAAGTGAGGGAAATAAATGCAAAAAAAAAAAGACAAAATCCACTTCCTTATTGGGCTAAATAGATAATACTGACAGTCTGTCATCACAATATGAGGACTAAAATGTCCGACCGGATGAGAAGAGTGGGTGGAGTTTACTGAAACTTCTCCTTTCGCACATCCGGTAAAAGTCGTCATTTTCCGCCATACTTAAAGCTGACTGTTCTCCGCTTTAATGCGGTTCTAGCCGGAAGTGCAAAAAAGTGACCTCGATTATCCAAGTACTTAATTAAACATGTCAATCTTAGGTTAGCTTAGCAACTAGCATGGCTTCTCCGTCTTGTCATCACTTCATGAAAATGATACTAATCCGAAACGTTGCTCGCTCGCCACCACTGAGGGGAAGATTACAGACTTAAAAAAGGGGAAGTCAACCCCACAAAATTCTTGACAATAAATTGTTCCATGCAGCCCCACGAGTCTATCACGCTAGTGGAATATGAGTTAAGCAGCAATCAATAACAGACGGCGGCCATTTTACCACTTGAGTGAAAATGACATCACAGTTGCTTAGGTAACAACCAATCACATCTCAGCTTCAGAAAACAGGTGAGCTGTGATTGGTCGTTGCCTGATGTTGCATTCGAGGACGGTCGGAAGTCGGATATACCCGAGTTGTTTTTTTCCCAGTTCCGACCTGAAAGCGTTCGAGGCGAAAGTCAACAACCAAAATGGCGGAGAGCGGTAAATTGCTTTTTTATTTTGACCTCCAGCAAACTACCTGCTCGCAATTTTGCTTCATTTATTGTTTTTATCTGATTTCATAAGCATTCCACTTCTGACCATCCTCGAATGCAGCATAATCCCTGCGCGACTGTGATGCCATCTTCAGTCGACAGCAAGTGGCAAAATGGTCGCCCCCTGAGATGGACAAAAACGGCTCATATTCCACAAATGTAATATTCATCAGAATGTCATGTTTAGACTAGTGTGGTCACATATTATTGTCAAGAAATGTTTCAGATTGACTTCCAATTTTAAGAGTGACTCCGTAACACGCTTAGTCACACAAGTAGCCAGTTTTTAGCTAGCTGCTACCACACAAGTAGCACAGACCTTCCCTCACTTTTTGCCAACCTGCGACAGGTGACGTGAGCCCTGTGAAGCTGTTTGTGGATGTTCCAAAGGTTGGTCCTCAGTTTTGCTATTCAATGTGTTTGAGTGAGGTGCAAAATGCTAATTTTTGCTTCGCAAACTGTGACGCAAAACCTCTTATGTTAGGGTGACCAGATTTTCAAAATTAAAAAACAGGGCGCTACAATAAATGTCACCAAATTTAATCGCTAGTCGATCTTCGTCGAGGCTTCTAGCGATTAGACGGCCGCTAAATGCTAAATGCTTAATGCTAAATGCTAAATCTTATTTAACAGTTCAACAGCGCTAACTGAAATAACAAATGTGCTTTTATGTTGTGCTTGTTTTGTTGTGTTTCTGTAAAGCGCTTTGTGTCAGCTAAGGCTGTTTGAAAGCGCTATACAAATAAAGATGACTTGACTTGACTTGAGTCGGGGTAATCATTTTCTTATTGTGTAGCCTAGCTTGTCTACATCCATTCTATGCTTTGGCGCCACACTGACCTTTGAACTATAGCAGTTTTTATTAGCTAGAAAGAAGAACGTAGACACTGTATAAAAGTTTTATCGAGATGTTTTTTTTATTTTCAAATAACGGTACTTATATCATGATAATAATTTTTAGCTAATTTTCCCGCCACTGCGCTGGAAGTCACTGGGTTGAAAGTTCATCCAGGTTCCTGGAAATTTGCTTCATGGAAGGTACGTCTATCATACTTTAGATTTTTTTTTTTTTTTTTTTTTTTTTGCTGTTCAGACAACAAGTTTGTGTCTTGTCGGCTACATGTCACACGTAGGTGGGCCGACCGCGGCGTTTACACACGACGCCGCGGTTTGCGGTGCCACCTCGGTGCTCGCCGGTCACATTAAGCGGCGGCCGCGCCAGCCGACAAACTCCCCCATTTGTTTCACAACGCGCCGACAGTCGCACACTCTTGTCAGTGGCAGCCGGCCGCGCGCGCGCACGCACGCACACACACCGAATGAACTTTGGCTCACCCTCAGCGCTTCATCACACCCCACAACCTCACACCTGGATGCCGCTTGGCTGCAGCAGCATGTGGCGAGGTCGTGACCTGCAATAGGCGAAAGGGGATGTCGAGGACGACTGAATGTCAACTTGAGGGCGGAACAAGTACAAGTAGAAGAAGAAGTGAATTCTCGGTAGGTTGCATTTTTTTTTTTTTTTTTTTTTTTTTTGATGACGGTGCTTTTGCTGCAAGTTGCTGCTTTGCTGCAAAACTGGGAGGGGAAAACATTTGAAACATTTTGTCTGAAATTATCTGGAAAAAAATATTATTAATTAATTATTAATTGATTAATTAAATTAATTAAAAATATTGAGATTATTCATAAAATATCAACAGTGTTTTTACACAAAAATGTAAAATGTATTTTTTATGCCAATCTTCCTTGATAGGTTGTTGTTTCCGCCTCCTCAAGTCAGCCAATCAGGATGATTTGTTACTTTGAGAGCCCTTTTTTTTTTCGTGCCCAGCACAAGTGGCACACAAAGCGAAGTTTATCTGTGTAGACGGGTGGAGTTTTCTTTCTTTTGGTATTTTTGGTAACTAGCCAACCGTTACACCGTTGTGGGAGTGAACACTCAATCTACTTCCTTCCTTAAGAAAGATGGTCATATTTATGTATGAAATATAATGACATGAATCACTCACAAAATCCACCAAAATTGTGTTACAACACCTGTGCCACTATTTAGACTTGATTTTTACCAGTCTAAAATAGAATCTTTTTTTTTTTTTTTCTTTTTCACCAAATTGTCAAATTTTTCCTAGATCCAAGCAGGTTCTGGGCTCTGAATATTTTTAATTAATTAATTTTTACTTGTACTGTATTTTCTGTTTTTACATTTGATGAAATACTTTTTTGAAATGGCTCCTGCTCTCAATCTTACCTCCCTATCTCGTTGTTCATTGTTCCTCCACACTCCCACCACTCACCCTATAAACTGACAAGCAGTCGACAAATTTGGTACTTTCCCTAAAGTTCATACCCAATTTCATTATCTTCCACCTTAATTGCGAAGAATGTCGGGTAACATTAAGGTGGGGAAAGAATCTCAGTTTGGCTTGAAATGTTCCAAAACAATCAGCTGACAAATATGTATCTCCTTATCATTGTTGTTTGTGGTCAAGGAACAAAATGTACTAATGGGGTATTTAGAAAAAAAAATAAAAAATCCAGGGTCACATTTTAATCATCTTCCCCTTCCCAAGCTTCCTCTTTCTCCCTTATTGTTGTTGTTCAGTGCTGTTTGAACATGCTGGACTTATTCATGCTGTGCAGGCTTGTCAAGCTCCTTTTTGACACAGGCTACATTGAAATTCTGCTTTCCCTCAGTGGTCTGTTTTAACTGTGCAACCAAATAAATTACATGACACCCATGATCTAGAGGTTCACATACAGTAGCTGATTTGCAACTGTCGTCCATTATTTTCCCATTTGCAATCCAGAATCTTATCTTGTTTGTATGTTACTTTCACTTCCTCCTTGTGAAAAAGCGCATTGTTTGCTTTATAACAGTGTAATAACATTGTAATTACATAGTTGATGACCACTTATGCGCCACAATTAAGGTTTAAGTAAGTTCCATTATGTTGATCCAGAATCTTATCTTGTTTGTATGTTACTTTCACTTCCTCCTTGTGAAAAAGCGCATTGTTTGCTTTATAACAGTGTAATAACATTGTAATTACATAGTTGATGACCACTTGTGCGCCACAATTAAGGTTTAAGTAAGTTGCATTATGTTGATCCAGAATCTTATCTTGTTTGTGTGTCACTTGCACATCCTCCTTGTCAAAAGTGCATTGTTTGCTTTATAACAGTGTAATAACATTGTAATTACATAGTTGATGACCACTTATGCGCCACAATTAAGGTTTAAGTAAGTTGCATTATGTCGACCTTAGTGTGCGGTTGCGTGCGTGTGTACGTCCGGGAAAGTACGTGCTGAGTCGCGATTCCTCCGAGGGAATCCGCTGACCGTGCAGTTTGAGTGACGCTTGCTCTAATTGCCTTGAGTGAACATTTGCGTCTTTACAGGTCATTTATCTGATATTTGATGTTTCATCACATACCTTCACCGTCCTCTTCCGCATTCATCATGTGTCACACGCGTACACACGCATACACAAATACTCCCCCTTCGCCTCCCTCGTCTCTCTTTCACCATATATTCCCCCCTGTTGACGTGTCCGCTGGCCTGTTGCCGCAGCAACCAGACATCTCCGCCCCCCCCGCACGGACTTGTGTGACAGCCTGCTGCAAAAGAGTACAAGTCACCCACCAATGGTGGAAGTAACAAAGTACAAAGACTTAGTTGTTTTATAACAGTGTAATGACATCGTATAGGCGCACACACACAAATTTAGCAGAACATCTGTTGAGCTTTTTTATTTTCTATGAAAAATAACATCCATTACAGTTACAGTGTGTACAACCAACAGTTCTTTTGACTTGAAACGGCAACAATAATAATATTCCATAATAATAATTACACTTGAGAACCAAAGGACTTTGTCGTGCTCCATTTTTTTTTTTAAATAAGTTAAGAAATAAAAGGTTGCCTAAAGTGTTTGTACATATGCGTCGTTGTGCTATGAACAGTCTCACAGCGTCTCTTTCCAAAGCCACGCCTTGAATTAAGTTTTAAATGTGATCGTGTGCGTTGGTCCGTGTTAGGTGGCAGTAGTACAACGTGAGCCAGTTAAAAAAGAAGCAGAACGCAGCCTTCTCTGTCCAGTGAAGCACCCGTGAGGAGTCCATCCAGTGTTTTTCGTGTGACACAGTTCATCCGCCATGAAGGAGTTCTTCAGATTGCACTTTTTATTTTATTTTTTTCCATTTCGTCCGCTGACGTACACCCGCATTTGTCCTCAATGTCCGTCGTGTGTCCAGTGTGTAGCCATTGTTTATCCAGTGTGTATCCGGTTCTTTACTAGTAGTGTCCAGTGTGTCCATGCACCCTATGGAGATGGTTTTCTGCACCCCAAAGCCTTTGGTTTGCTTCAACAAATCCCTTTGAGGAAAAGAGAAGAGTTTGTTATTACGTCCTCCAAGGAAGCTTTTTTGTTTATTGTGGGAATGCTGAAGCATTTCCACATGTTATTGTTATTTTTATTCTCCACACTTTTTTTTTTTTTTTTTGCCGCTAACAACTCCTACATAATACTTTCAATTTACACTGTTCACATTTCAACTAGCTTAAAAAAATTCACACCTCCTGGGGTATATATAATCTGATTCCACATTACTTACAGTATTTTCACAATTTAACATTGTCCAGTAACCATCAGGTCATAATTTCATATTTTATCTCTCAATTTACTTCATAAGCATTCCACGTGCATTCAAAATCTTAACATTCAGCATTCCCACGCAATTTCTCCAGAAATTGCACTTAATCTAGTTGTGGGAATGCTGAAGCATTCCCACATATGGTATTGTGATTTTTATTCTCCACACTTTTTTTTAAATGTAACAACTCCCACATAATACTTCCCATTCCTACGCAATTTCTCCAGAAATTGAACTTACTCTAGTTAGTTAATGACATCCTCTCTACACTTTTTGTTTGTTTGTTGGTTTTTGCTTTAAGTGGGCTGATATACAGCGGCACTTCGCAATTCTACAATTACATTCTCTCTCTCTAAAAAAAAGAAAGAGGTAACAGTTTATTTGTCAGGTGCCATCATTTAGACGTCAAGGAAGCTGCAAACACTCATAACCAACACAAACGCTAACTTCAAAATAAAAGCTTCCCAAATAATACAAATTGCAAAATTTCAAATATTTCCCAGACTTGTTTTGCATGTTTTACATGCAGGCTAATGGTGCATCCAATAACTGATTATTTATTCATCCCAAATCTATCTTCAGCTATCTGCTCACCTGCGCATGCACCTCTACATGATCATGTCTCTCATGGCTGCCTTGCTGATGCGCTTGCGGTGTTTCCTCCTGCGGCGGGGGGACGCCGGCCTGAAAGGAGTCTGGCGCTTGGAGGGCGGGGCCGCCGTCGCCAGCTCTGTGGAGGAAAAAGTGCCAAACATTTTAGAGAGGCGGAAATAATCTATTATGACAGAAAGTACATCCACTTGTTTTTTCTTAATCTTGTTCAGGTCAGAAGGCAAACGGCAGGTACAGTCAAAGAAAACAAAACAAAACAAAAACAGCTACTGTATGTGAACCACTACACTACCAATTGCTCCGACACATAAATGCAGCCTAAATATACTACAGATTTGTGAATGTGGAAGATCCCAATCTAACTGAGTCTATTTTTTCACAACATCTAGTTGTTTAAAGCGAGCTAACGTAATGCTAACATACAATGAGAAAGTCCATAGGCACACCAGGCTAACAATTAGCATCTTATGGGGCGGTGTTGTTACCCCTCAAGCAAGCAAGAACAGCAACACATGTAGGTACTGAATACTCACAGGCACGTATTCTTTATCCTCTACAAAGAATGAGAATATTACTGTTGTACTGAGAAGCTGAGGGAGAAGCTGAGTCTCCAGTATAGTCATCCTGTATGTCTGTCTTACACTGAGTGGTGAAATGTTCATTGTAGGAGAAAATGTGGCAAAAAAGGTTTCCTTCTTTCTAATTCAATTTCATTGTCATTATTGTGTTTATGGGAGTATAATAATATAGAATCCTCTTCTTATTCTGTTAAAAAGTACGCCAGGAAACTGGAATATTTTTTGTAAAACACATTTCTCAACTTAATTATGTGACAACCAAATTTTATGCTAATGTGTTTGAATTCCTAAATTCATTTTTGAATAATTAATAGTTATGAGTTCTCATTTAAAGCTTTGGTTTGGATACTGCTACAAACATTCTTCCCCTTTGCATCCTTAGCCACAATACAAAGATACAACGTTACGCTAATGTTCTCGTGAGGGACCGGATGCACATTTGTAGCCGCAACATTTTTCATTTTGTGTCCAAGCTCCCATCAAGGACAAACACTGTGACTGTGCAATTTTCACAGGGGCTTCAACTACTCCCAAGGTTACCTGCTGACCTTGGAGCTTGCATTAAAAAAAAAAAAAAAAAAACGGCCTGCAGCTTTGAGTCATTGAGTTCTCTGGGGGTGTGGGAAGAATAGCAGGACACATGCGGCCTTGTTCATCGCTGTGTGACTTCCTGCTCCTTGTTACCCATCATGCATTGTGTGCAGTACCCAATATGGACACACATTTTCTCCAGTAATCATTTCGTTGGTCCAGTTATTTTTGGCTTTTGGAATCTGTCATACTGTGTAATTACAGTGTTATTACACTGTTATAATGTTTCCATATATTTTGCACACGTTGCTTGTCACCAGTAGGTGAAGGAGTAGTTGAATGTAAATCACTTTGATAGCCTTGTAAGTACCATTTACCATGAGACCAAGATGAACACCTAACAACATTGCGAGGCTTCAAACAGAAAGTGTCCGTTTTTGTAAACATTTTTGTCGACATACCTTTTTTACTGGACAAAAACTAGACTAAAATCCCCATTAATAAACAATAATAGGTATTAAATCAGTACTCATTTTCGCCGAATGCAACGTAACATTAAACAGTTATAACGTCCAATCAATCCAACCGCTAACTAATGCTAGCTAACTTACTAGCTTGTAACATGGAGTCAAAGTAGCCACTTGATTTACTGTAATTGTGTGTGAAGTTATTTTAAAACAAAAAGATGAGAGAAAATTTTATGTGACTTAGTTTTAGATTAGATGGAAATGTTCAATGTTATTTGGTGACAAAAAAAAATGAAAATGATTGACTGACTAAAATTTTGAAGTTTTTTTTCCAGGAAGGTTGGAGCCCGGACTCGAACTTGCGTCCTCAGTACTGGGGGTCGGACGTGCTAACCACTTACCACCATGCCCCCTTGACTAAAATTAGACCAATAGAATTAATGTTTTCTTGGGCTAAAATGCTCGACTTATAGTCGACTAAAAGTTGACTAAATAAAAAGGGGATGAGGTTGACTATGATAAAAACGAACAACTGTGATTGAAATCGGACTAAAACAGACTAGGTTTAAAAATGGCTGATAACATTAACACTAGCTTAGTGTTACAGATTGTGGTCTTTGCTAAAGCTAACTGTGTCCCTTTTCCACTGGATGCTAACAACAAAAAACTTGGCGTCGTCTTTACCTGGTTTTGGTCTTTGCTGAGGATGATGAGGATGAAGATGGGTGGGCCGGTCTAGCTCCCCCTGAACCACCTCCAGAACCTTCTGCCTCCTCTCCTCTTCTGTGAGCTGGCCTCCACCATTGGCCCGTGTCAAGTCCGTAGCCGCGCTCTGATTGGCCGACTCATTGTCTGGTTGCGTCCTCGAAGGGTGTGCCGGCGTCGCCTCCATGTTGGGCTGGCCGGTCACAGAGTCTTTGGGGTTGGTGGAACTGTGCAAAACAGGGGCGGGGCTCTCTTCTGATTGGGGCGACAGGGTCGGGTCAGGGAGGGCGGCACCGTCCGATTGGGCGGCGTTGAGTCGATATTGCGTCCTAAGATTCCGTTCGTCAGAATCTCCGTGGTCGTAGCTTTGGGACGGGAACTGCTGACGATGCAATTCACCGCCTTCCTCGCGGCTGCCCTCGTGTCCGCTCCCCTGCGGCGGGTTTCCCGTCCCGCCACGCTCGACCCGTGCGTCCGACGGCCAGCCGCGCGCCCTGGGTTGCGTCCAGTGCACCAGCTGCGTGTATCCGCCGTGCCGCCACTGCCTCGCCGCCGGCTCCTGCTCCTCGCTGTCGTCGAGCTGCTGGTTGCGCTTCAGGTCGTCGTTGCGGTGGAGGTCGGCCTTGGAGCCGTGGGGCTTGGGCGGAGCCGGGTGGGCCGCCCGCGGGGGAGGGGGTTGAGGGTGGGATGGCGGGGTGAGCGCCGGCGGGTTGGGCGAGGAAGGCTGGCACCTGCACGCCAGGTGGTCCTCCACCGAGATGATGGCTTTTTCGTAGTGGGGCTTCATGTTGATGTACTGGATCTTTATTACCTGCGCGCGCACAAAGACACGCGTGAGAATGTGTTGTGCAAGTCACATTGGCATGAAGACAATTCCAGACAAGCTACTAACGCTTGGGAAATGTGGTGGCTTCCCGCCATAACTGATTTTTCAGGTGTCATTTTCCAACATGTTTTGAAATTGACATCACGCATGCCGACTTGTTTTCTACGCTAGCAGACGCGGACCCCTTTATTGGGGTGTCACAAACAACTGAACTAATTGTTACAAGCGTATGTCTACCCGATACCTCTTGTCGACGGGCATGCCTAATATCAAGCTTAGCGTCAGAAAAAACTGCCGGCCTGGAGGCAACAAAATGTTCCCGCGGCATCTGTTCACATGTCCTATCTTGTTTGTATAATCTGAGCAAAAAGGAGAGTGTAAAAATGTCAAGGGGGCCGGTTGGTGAGTTGATTCCACCTGTTTGCGTTCACACCGAGCCAACGTACACAGTATTGTTCAACAAAATACTCCCCGTTCCAAGGTTGGTGAACACCAACAGTCCACTTGACAGAGGCAGAACTGGCCAACAAAGAGTCCGAAGAAAGTCAAAGGGAACATAACGTAGAGTTGTAGTAGAGACCAAACCAACTGTGACCAAGACATTATCGAGACTGCGGAGTATCGAGACAAGACCAGGACTTGTGGAGGTCGAGACCGAGATAAGACCAAGACTTTTGGAGGTTGAGACCGAGACAAAACCTAGACTATAAAAAAAAATTGAAAAACAAAATGATCAAAAATCCTGAGTCCACCCTGTCCGAGACCAAAACAAGATCGAATAAAAATGTCTTCAATTCCAAGACGAGACCGAGACCCTTAAAAAGTGATCTCTTGGACCGGTCTCGAGACCAAGACCAATCTTTAGAACTATAAGACTACCAAAACAACATGCCAAAGGGGAATCTTATGTATTAGGGACAGTATTCTTTCTAAGAATTTCAAACCCCATAAAAAAATATCACTCTAGGCCACACTACTTCTTTCTTGTTACCAGTCAAAGATCCTTACAACAGGGGTGGGCAATCTCGGTCCTCGAGGGCCAGAGTCCTGCAGGTTTTGGAGGTTTCCCTCTTCCAACACAAGCTGATTCCAAGCAACAGGATCGTTATCAGGCTTATGCAGAGCTTGCTGACGAGCTGATCATATATCAGCTGTGTTGGAGAAGGGAAACATCCAAAACCTGCAGGACTCCGGCCATCCTTGTACACCCCTGCCTTATAATCCTTAGCAGTGTCCTTGATTATCCATCCATCCATTTTCTTGACCGCTTATTCCTCACAAGGGTCGTGGGGGCGCTGGAGCCTATCCCAGCTCTCTTTGGGCAGTAGGCGGGGTACACCCTGAACTGGTTGACAGCCAGTCCAGGGTGCTTGATTGGGTTTTAGGGTTAAGTCCAGACGTAGAAAGTCCAGATCCAGAAAGTAAAAACCCTGCCTCAGTTTGGTAGCAGGCAGGTACGAGCTAGTTTACTTTCTGGTACCTTCTGGTTGAGTAGAAGCACCTGTGACTAAAGTCAAACTGTGGCATGGTTTTCTGGACTTTCTGGACCTGGATTTGCAAACACTGGCTAAGTCCAGGTAGTGCTCTGTTTGTCTTTGAAGACCTTTCATCTGAGTAGACTTCACCAATTCATGCAGCAGTCCTAAGCCTAAATCCTAAGCCGCGGGGTCACGTCTTAAAGACTATTGAGCCCTTTTCACACTGCACTCATTCAGCGTGAAATGTATGCACGCCCCGGTGTGTCCATATTTGGAAGTACTGACGTAGCAGCCTCCCAGGAAGTAAACACAGAGACCTTCGCCGCTCCACACATCAATCGCTCCGCCCTTCTAAGTGCAGTGTGAAAAACCGCTTTAGTCGCACTCATCCGGCGGCGATTGGGAGTTTGTTTACCTGCAGGTATCTGCTGGCGGTGACGGTGGGGACGCACTGCAGCGACCTCGTGTTGCAGCAGCCCGAACATCGCTGCACCTCCACGCAGGGCGGCCACAGCATGAAGTTGGCGTTGCGACGGTCCAGCATGGACCTGGTCACCTCCATCACCTCGGTCCGGACTCTGCACACCGCCTGCTGGGCTATCTCAAACTCCACTGAGGTTGGCGGGGGGGGAAATTGAGACATGACTTTCAGTCAAGACGTGAAAATAGAATTCAGTGCAGGAGAATGAGGCAAGTGGAGCCTACCGATGCTTCTGATGTGTCGTCCGTGTGTTTGGTTTGTGGGAATGCTGTGATCGTCTTCTTCCTCTAAAGGTAGACAGACAAATACTTTGAACTCGTGTTTGAAACATAGCCCTGAATCAACATGAAAACCAGGAACATAGAGCTTCTTGGAAATGGTCTTATAGCCTTTACTTTTAGTGTGCTAGTTTAAGTCAAGTCAAGTCAAGTCAAGTCAAGTCAAGTCAAGTCATCTTTATTTAGAATGTTTAATTTGAGGACATACTTTGGTTGAACATCACCATATGGTCGAATTTTTTTTAAAATCTTTTCTAGGGGTACCATCAGTTTTGTCCAGAACTGTTTCATTATGAGTTGTTATTTTTTTTATTTTTTTTTATTTTTTTTATGTGTTTAACCACCATTCCAAAACAATGTCTCATTTTTATTGGTTATTTTTCATGATTTATTTTTATTTGATTTTTTATATCTTTTTGCAGTAAGGTTGGGCATTGATTCTAATTCCCCCAATCGATTTCGATTCACAAGAGTTCAGTTCAATTCGATTTTTCTCCAATTCGATTGACTTCAATACAAAATGATATTGATTAATTACAATCAATTCTTCTTCAATTATTCTCAAAATAACATCAGTTTTTCCTAAATGTCAAGGACATGATTAAAAACTCCACAAATATTAAATTCCAAATTACATTTTGCGGAGGCACTAACTGCTCAAATGATTTTGTTTATTAATGAAAGTAACGTGTTGTAATCACTTAAATGTTACAAAAACATTGACATTGGCAAGGATGAGAGGAAAATATTTTTTCAATACTTGTGAATATAAATCTTAAATATTCTGAATTGTCTAAAAGTGCAATAAGTCAGGTCTTTTATAAATGATTAAACTTTTCAGTAACATACAAAAATGGCCTTTAAAATTCTATTTTTTTAAGAATTTATTTACATGATAAAATAATCGATTCATGGTTTTATTAATTGCTATCGGGCTTAAAAGGAAAATCAATTTAACATCGATTCTTCTTTTTTTTTTTAAACCCAGCTCTATTTTGCAGGTTCTCTGTGTGAAAAGCAGCTTCCAAGTGGGATAAAGTATTTTTACAAGAGTGTTTTTAGCAAAAGTCATCGTTAACTGCAAAAGGAAGGCCATTTTTTTTTACTCCTCCCATTTTTACAATTAGGCTATTTTCTGCCGCAATTCGTCCCGGAGCTGTCAAGAAACTGTTGAGGGGAGTTATGAGCTGTTAATTATAGCACATGTGTGTGTGTGTGGGTGCGTGTGCACGCACTCACGCACGTCGTCATTTCATATTTTGCCCCTCGGCTTTAATTATAACCCTGAATGTGCATAAGAGCGAGGTTATCTCGGGATATTTTCTTCTTCTTTTTTTTTTTTTTTGTACTGTATTGTTCTTAATGAACAACTTGATGCGCTTCCAATTATTCTCGGAAGTTGTTTTCATCTTCTTTGCCATTATCCAAGTTTTGCATGACCGATTCCTTTCTTCCCCTTTTTCATTTCGTTTGCTTAATTGCGTTAAAGTTGGAGCTTGTCGCCGTTCCTCACACGCCGGCGCCGCTTCGGCTTCTTTGTAGCTCAGCTGCAGAAAACGTTTCAACAATGCATAAAAGTGAAGCGAGTTTTGGACCGGGAAATATACTGTTTCCCACAAAAAGCATAATTAAACACGAATGATAAATTATTCATTAAATGGTCCATTTCCAGACTCGTTTAGGCGTCAATTTCCCACGACAAGTGACTCATCTTGTCCTGTTTGTGTGCACACGTTCGTCTCTATTCTCGCTGTTACGTCACGATCAAAGGATCAGCTTTTTTGTGACTTCATTTTCTTAGTCTGTGCGCAGTTTTTTCGCCCCCCCCCCGCAACAATCGTCAAGGTCACGGATACTCTGGTGACGGCTTCATTCTATGGGCAGCTGTAACCCCCTTTTTGCCGATTACCTATTGCGCCCGCCTCGCGCCGCAGCAGCAGCTTCAGGTCGTCCACGGAGGCGACGGGAGAGTTCCTCACCAGGTCGACCAGCGACGCGGGGAGCGGATCGCCCTGCGCGGACACACAGACACAAGTATGCATTGTTACCGAGTATGTTCATTTACAATGATGTCGAGTGGTCTTAATAATGATGTATTCGGTTCTTGCAAAGAAAATATTTGTACAACTAATGCAAGTGGTCTGCTCAGTACAAAAACTTTGGAAGATGTCAAAGTGAGGTCAATTGGCTGCCCTCAAGCACACCATTTGAGTATTTTAGTGCAGGATGCAGTGCAGCGCTTTATAATTAGCTTGGAAAACAGCCTGGTATTGTGAGAATCTAGTATGATTTTTTTTTTAACTCATTTGCTCCCAATAACGTGTAAATACGTTTTTTTTAATGTTCTAAGTGTCCCAAAGACGTATTTATACGTTTGTTTGTTGTTTTTTTTTATATATGCTAGAGCATACAGAAGGCTTTGATGCAGCCTCTCAACTGCAAAGAGCGGTTGCAGAAATGTTAGTTATTACACAAACGGCCAGCAGGTGGCAGCAGAGCAAAGGAGATCAACCAGAGCCATCTAGAAAAAAAGCTCAATTACTTAGAATTTTGAATAGATTTGTGAAAACTGATGAAACTTAGCTCTCTTCTAATGCTAATTGCTGCAAAACGGAAACAGATAGAAACATACTTTTTTTTCCTGATGAAAGAAGAGACTTTAATCTTTCTTTTGATTGGTTCCATGCTTTTATAGCAATAGAACACAATTTTCTGTGGGCCTTGCAAAATCTGTCAAAATCCAGTAAAACAACCGGGAGCGAACGGGACTGTATCTGTGAAAATGGCTGGGGGTTAATGAGTTCATGAATGGTAATTAGTGGAAAACTATTACATTTTATTCACTAAATAATTTTTTTATTTATGTATATATTTCATTTAATTTTTGGATACATTTATATATTTTTATGAATTTAAATGTCATTATTTTTTTCTTTATTATTATCTCTCTCCCCCCCACACATGAAATGTTTGTGAATGCACCAACATAAATATACTTAGATCTAACAACATACCACACAAATACCGTACATGTGTAAATACTGAATGTACCGTAAAAGCCATAATGAGGTCCCAATAAGAAGGTCAATCCAAATTAAAAAAAAAAAAAATGCATATCGTCGCTGCGATGTGAAAAACGCTTATGTCCATTTAAATATATATATATATATATATATATATATATATATATATATATATATATATATTACATGTTTATGTTTTCAGGATGAAACTGATTGCAAACATCCAAAAAACGTAAAAAATGTAAGATAATGGGGTAAAAAAAAATTAACACGTGGTTTTCACTTAGCTGCGACAATATGCGTATGTGTATATGTTCTTGGTGCCTCCATGCGCAAGTTTCACTTCCTCCCGAACAGGAAATGGCGGTGATGATTGATGTGCATAGACTGTCACTCTCTCCTCATCTGTTTGGCCGCAAACTTCCAACCAGCCTCTAAACTGTATATTCACTTGAACGCCATTACAAGATACAGCTTGCCAAAATACGCGCACTTTATATCATTTTTGGGCCATTTGCAGACCTCTGGCCTTGTGATTTAATATCAGCCTTATTGGAGTTTCACCATTTCATCCTAAGAGATCTCAAGGAGGATGAGACCTGGTGCTAAAATAAGGTGAAGTGAGAGAGAGGACCGGCTGGTAGTAAACTGCAGTTGTTTATTTACATTCAAACTCAACTTGTAGCAAAGTGACATCATGCATGCTGTGATGCAACATTCCTGTTTTGGCATACCGGCGCCCTCATACTGGTCTGGCGGAGACTCTAGTCGATCCCTCTAAAGG
Organism: Festucalex cinctus; assembly: GCF_051991245.1. NCBI lineage: Eukaryota > Metazoa > Chordata > Actinopteri > Syngnathiformes > Syngnathidae > Festucalex > Festucalex cinctus. The sequence goes on along the minus strand of NC_135416.1, from coordinate 6,876,426 downwards.
TTTTAAATCTGCTACATGGTGTAAAAAAAAAAGTTGTTTTAAGCGCTAAATCTCGACTTAAATTCATTGGAGAGATTGCTCACAGTTGGTGCTGCTGCTTTGGCTAGCAACAGTGAGTTCAAATGGATTCAGCAGAAGAGTGTTTACTTGAGTGAGGCATTCATTCATTCATGACTAAGTGGGAATTGACGAGCACTATTTGATGAAATGCCTCCTGTCGCGACGTAATCGGCCTACCGCGCGCACACGCGAGAAAGAAACGTTTACACAGCTGCCGGGAGGAATTCTTCAATACAAAATTGATAAGTCGCTTGTTTGTCGTGCTTTTATGGAAAGGTGATAAGAGCGGTATTCAGCGGGGCTTTAGGAAGCTCATTCGTCGTGATTGCATTGTTACTCAACCTGGGCCAAATTTTTACGGCATAATGCCACACGAATGCCGAATGTTTTGCTTGTGAAAATTTCAACCGCTAAGCATTGAAGTGATGAAACCTATAAAAAAAAATTTTAATAAAGTACGTCCAACCGTTTTCTATATTAGTCTTTTAAATGCATTACATAATTACGTTGATTTATTGTCAACAACAGAGGGAAAAAAAATATGAGGAAAATAAACGTTGTTTTCATTTATTTTATTAACTAAGTGGTTAATTAATTATAATTGAATTAATAAATAATCAAATGACAATATGTGTAAATTAAACATCGTCACACACATGCTACATTTAAAATTTTGATTGACTTATTCAATAGTTGGCTATATTTGATGAACTGTAATGAAATTACAAAACTAGAATGGATTGAAATGGAATAATAATAATTTTTCATTTCCTCTACCAATAATCTGGCCTATCAAAATCGGTTAATTTAAATGTATGAATTTACTGTATTTATTATCAATTTTTCTTGCTAAATAATTGCTTAATTGATTATTTTAAATCCAGTCAAAAGTCAAATAAACAATTGTACATTTTAATGCATCAAATGTTTAATTAATTATAATTTAATAATGTCGATTTAAAGAAACATTTTATTAAATCATTTATTGCATTAAATTACATATATTTTTAAATAACTGCTAAATAAGAAAGAATCACTATGGGTGTTATTGTAACAGCAAACTATTTTAAATTATCCATTTATCTCATATATGACTAAAATATGTAATTGTACATTATAATAAGTGCTAAATTTATTCTAAATAATAACATAAAAGTTTATTTAGTTGATTAAATAATTGTTTATTATATTTAAATGAATTATGAATATAAATATGAAAGAAAATGATCTTTTTTTTATTTTATTTTATTTTTAGTCACAATATTGTTGAGCCTTCCACTGCGATCAGCTGAGATCAGATCCGTAAACCAATCAAAATCAAGCCAACCCAGTGGTCTGATCTCGCAGCGTCTTCACATGTTTAAGATGCGACGCCACAAAACAAAAGTCCACATTGTGCCTCTCAAAGCCCTTTAGTACGGCCACACTGTGGAAGGAAGTCGTCGTCGGCCCGACTGGCCGCCCCGTCTCCGACGCTTTCACATTAGCGGACACAAGCCTCCATTGTTACACGTTGACACCGTCCGTACATCCTTCCGTCCGTTTTCTGGGCGGCTCTTCCTGCCCACGGCCGAGGGGAAGCGGGAGGAGTCTGTGGCCCTGCTGACTTAGCTACATAGCCAAGAAAATTGCAGTTTTTATTCATTTCATGGCGCCGTGACTATGGGCAATATCGTGCTCCGGTGTTGTGTTATATGCTAGTTAATGTAGCATCCGCGATTATCATAAACAAGCAGTTCTGCTAGTTATCACAGTATACGTTATGTTATCAATCAACCCGTAGTTATGCTAAATGTTACAAGCATACACGGTTATCATCAGCACATAATTATGCTAGATGTTGCAACATATGTGGTTATCATCCAGCCATATTTATACTATCTATCGCAGCATACACGGTATCCTTAATCCGTAGTTATGCTAGTTATCGCAGCATACCGTATGTGGCTATCATCAACTTGTAGCGATGCTAGTTTGCACATGTTGACAATTTGATTCACCAAATTTAAGAATTAAAGTCATTATATTAGTGATACTTAACTCCTGAACGATTATCGACATGAATACGCCAAGTATCGATATTTGTAGTTAATATGCAGCCGCTATAACAGCTCCATTGTTCATTACTTATTGGGCAATTACTTGGCGGGCCGCTAGGGGGAGCACCTCATAAGAGTGGCAGGGAAATGTACGGAAGTCTTCAGGCGAGGAAGACTCATGAGCTTACTTTTACTTGTGTACGACATTTATCCGTCCAGCACCTGACTCAAGTTTTGTATACGTTTCTATGAAAAATGTGTATGATATCTTACGTTTAAAAATTTTAAAACACTTTTTGATGCACTCAATTTCTGGGGAATATTTATTTAATTGGATTTAATATTTAAGTCATTTTATTTATGTATTTATTTATTTATTTATTTATTTATTTATTTATTTGTTATTAATGTTAATTTTATTTATTTATGTTAATGTTACACAAAATCTGTGTCACAGTTTATAAAATGAAACAAATGACTATGTGACTGACTGACATGTTGCATGACAATTGTGTTTAAGAACGACACAAATTTGTTCACAGAATGTTGTCTCTGTTAAGACGACATTTGTATTTGTTTAAAAAATAATAATAATAATAAGTATGCACTGTGAAGAAGACACCAGTTTTAATATTGTGTTTCAGTGATCGTACAAAAAGAAAATATTTTCTCATTGAAAAATGTTATGTCTTGATTAGTTTTACCGTAGAATCACCACCCATATCCATCCACAAAACATTTTTCAAAATAGTTAAATTATGTTTCATTTGCATCCTCCCAGTGATGTTTCTGCACCCAGCTAGATTTGACCAACTCGTCCTGTCTGCCTGCTGCAGGGTAAGCTAGCAGCCTGGCACACCTGGATGACTTTCACAAGTCACCGGCTGACCTAGTTAAACAAACGCACACAAAACCGCTTTGCTTTCCGCCCAATTTGTCCAGAAATCCATCCATCACACAAACATCACATTAACTCATTAGCTCCCAAAAACGTATAAATACGTCATATTTTAAATGTCTTAAGTGTCCCAAAGACGTATTTATATGTTTTTTGTTGTTTTTTTATGCCAGAGCATAGAGAAGGCTTTTCTGCAGCCTCTCTACTGCAGAAAATAGTTGAGTGGCAGCAGAGTATAAGAGATCAACCAGGCCATGTTAAAACTCCCACAGTTTTCCCACAGTTCTAATTGTGAAAAACGAAACTTAGCCATATTCTATTGCTAATTGCTGCACAGTGGAAACGGATAGGAATATACTTTTTCCCCCTGATAATAGAAGAGACTCTAATCTCTCTTTTGGTATGTTCCATATTTTTATAGCTATAGAACATAATATTTCATGGGCATTGAAAAATCAGTCAAAATCCAGGAAAACACTTAAGTGAAAATGGTTGGGAGTGAATGAGTTAAAGTAGCCACAGCCACCCATTGCCTAAACAGGCATGAATAAAATAGTTGCTCCTGAATGAAGGGAGGCAGCAATTAAGTGGGCAAGTGGAGCTAATAATACAACTCTAAATGAGCCAGTTTGGATGCTGGGCAAGTTACTTATTTGCGCACTACAACTCAAATATTGTTGTTACTGTATCCTTTCGGGGGGACCTTTTCCTCTGTGTTGTTTTGACTATTTCATAGTTTATACAGTGTTCACACACGCACACACACACACACACTGCGCAGTGGGCCTCACGGTACAGGAAGCCTGGAAGGCACAAAGATCTTATGGAATGTTTGTGGAGAAAGGTGAGGTGTAATGGAATGTAATTATGGGGCCGGTTGGCGGCGCGTACACACTCACACACAATTTCAATCATGGAGACATCAGGACTAAATATCACTGATTTAATACGGGGGCAAAAATCAAATATTCTGAACCTCCGTTTCCACGAGTGTCATATTGAGCAGAATAACTCATTCACTGCCAATGACAACTATAGACGTCAAAATCCAAGCAAACAGCCAGTGTTAATTTTGAAAAAAATAAAATAAAAATTTAAAATTAAAATTTTAATATATATAGAAAAAATAATTTAGTTTTAGTTATAGTCTTCTGACTAAATTTAATTAAAGCCTTAGTCATAACTCAGTCACCTGATTGTATTTTAGTTTTAATCCAATTTTAGTCAACAAAAATAAAGAGCAATTTTAGTCAACTAAAATTGACTTTTGGAGGCCTAGACCCAGTATGTGGTCTCAGTAAGACCAAGACCGATCACAAGAACGTCAAGCCCGTGTTGTAGGGTAACAGGAATCCGTTCTACGCACGATGGTAGCACTTAGCAATGAGATTGTTGTCATCGTTGTTATTCATAACGACAAAGATTATTAACTATGAATGAAAACAATGAATAACTAAAACTAAATTCAAATTTCTTGTCAAAATTTGCACTGGCTGTTTGCTTGGATTTTGACGTCTATAGTCGTCATTGGCAGTGAATTAAGAGTGACTGAATGAGGGTTGTGTCTTAATGAGCATTTAATTGATGATTATGTCCATCTCTACTATGGGTCAAACTGTACTTTTAGTGAGATACAGTGTCATTATTTATCAGGTCTATTTAATTAAAGCCTTCTAAATACATTATACATATTTGAAGTCAAATGCTGATGTAAATGTGAAATGACAGTATTGAAATGTGGCGCAATAGCGTTAGACTGTTTTTCACCATGTCATTTTTCCTGATTTTTTTTTTTGGAGTGGCTAAAACGCAACCGAGGATGCACTTGGGCAATCGACGCAAGTCACATCCACTATATAAGAACGTGTGTGCTTCCCAGTGATGTAGCTAAGTGACCAGCATGAGTCCCATCTCCTCCACTATCTACCGTACGTTCAGTTAGTTAGCTAAGCTAACACCCTGAAACGGCATCTTTACTGGATGATACAAGTTACAGAACAGTTTGTTGTGATTACCTAAATTCCGAAGCGAGATACGCCTACCACTCGTTCACCGGCAGAAAGCAGCCCTGGTAGCCTGTTAGCTTAAACGCTAGCTAGTGGCTAACATCGCTTGTCGTGATGTGTAAAGGCTGTGATGTTGTGATGAGAAATATTCCAGCCGCTCTAGGCTTTAAATTAAACACATACAGTATATTTTTGCAGGGGATGTGTTGACATAAGAAAGTTGCTCGAGGATTTTTTGTTGTTGTTGTAATCATTAAAATTTGGCAGGTTTGTTGAAAACACTCTTCACTGTAGTATGTCAACTACAGAAGACGTTTATTTTCACTTAACAGTGACTTAAAGCTCCCCTAAATAATTTGGTGTTTTCTTCTTCTAAACCCATGCGGGCCATCATCCACAACTGTTTCAGTGTTGAGTGTGCTAGCTTAATATGCTAAAGGCACTGGCTGTCAACACACTGACCAGCGTGGCTCTGAAGACATATGGTGGTGTGGTTTATGCTAAATGGGATATGTTACATATATGCACTGTAAACTTTTTTTTATATACAGTATTGTATCATTGTTAAATTTCTCCAAAATAAAATGAATTTCCCTTTGCTAGCTAATGGAGAAATTTTTTACTCACATGCTACGTTCGCTGTCCATAAAATCTAGTGACTCCCCTGCTTTTTTTCCTCATACATTTCATTTTATTTCATTTTTCACCTGCAAGTAGTGTTTTTTCTTATCACCTGTCAAGAACAACTAACATGACAGGAAAACTGCAAACTCTTTTTTAAGTCTTAATTCCTCTTCCAACAACAATGACATGCCAAATGAATCATTCATGAGTCACTGTGAAACAGTACAACTTCAACTCATTAAAAACAACAACAACAACATAATTATCCAGCTGAAGCACTAGCGTAGATCAACTGAAACTCCTGTTACATCTTCTTTAGAAATTGATCCACCGCTCTGTATTCAATACAAAATCCATATTTTAAGCTTGACGACATCCACCATGTTGCCACACAACAGCTGTGAACTTGCCACATTTTCGTTCCCCAATGTCCTTGCACCCAAAAGTGGGCTTAAAAATCAAATACTCTTACGAGCCTTTGCGCTTTTTCTGACACGCAACGCATCCGCGAGCACATATGTCCGTCAACACGCGCGCAGCTGGACGTGCGCGCAGATGCCGCACGCACACACACAAAGTCGGTGAAATCCCTGGCAGATTAGTTGTTGTTCTTATGTAAAATGGATCAGCGGCCGCCAATCACTCGAGCTCAACCTCAGGGGACAATAGTGAGAGGGCAACCTGTTCAAAAGTGCAAAAATGTGCATGTGTGTGTGATGTAATTAAATTGTAGTGTATATGCTATTAGCCTAAATTGGATGGATGGGTGGATGGATGGATGGATGGATGGATGGATGGATGGATGGATGGATGGATGGATGGATGGATAGATAGATAGATAGATAGATAGATAGATAGATAGATAGATAGATAGATAGATAGATAGATAGATAGATAGATAGATAGATAGATAGATAGATAACTCGCTAGCTAACTAGATAGATAGATAGCTAACTCGCTAGCTAACTAAGATAGATAGATAGATAGATAGATAGATAGATAGATAGATAGATAGATAGATAGATAGATAGATAGATAGATAGATAGATAGATAGATAGATAGATAGATAGATAGATAGATAGATAGATAGATAGATAGATAACTCGCTAGCTAACTAGATAGATAGATAGCTAACTCGCTAGCTAACTAGATAGATAGATAGATAGATAGATAGATAGATAGATAGATAGATAGATAGATAGATAGATAGATAGATAGATAGATAGATAGATAGATAGATAGATAGATAGATAGATAGATAGATAAACTTCATCTATCTGGAAGTGGCGTTATTTAGCTTGATGCCTCTTTTTTTTTTTTTTTTTTAAGGGGTAAGTCAGCCTTAAACATTTCTTGACAATATGTTATGTGTGACCTCACTAGTCTAAAAAATGACATTCTCATTAATATTACATTTGTGAAATATGAGTTATGAAGCTTTGCCACTTGTTGTCGACTGAAGATGACATCAGAGTTGCTCAGGTCTCAGGTAACAACCAATCACAGCTCAGTTTCACTCGACAGCAACTGGCAAAATGGCCTCCTTCTGATATTGATAAAAACTGACGGATTTTGCTGCTTAACTCATATTTCGCTAACACGATATTAATCAGAATACCATATTTAGACTCGTGGGGATGCATAGAACATATTGTCGAGACATTTTTTTTTTTGGTTGACTTCTTCCCCTGTTATGTGTTAAAGTATTGTTCACTATCTGCAAAACTATTTGTTGTAGAGTTCTTGTTGTTGTAAATTTAAAAAAAAACAAGCCAAACGATGGCTCTGTATTACAACTTCCTTAGGGTAGCATCGGCCGGATAACATAAAAAAAATAAAATAAAAAAGCAGAAGCCTTGATACAAACTACCAACCTTAACCTCAGACTGATATTTTTGTCAAGAGTTATTATGGCGGCTTGCAGCCAGTTCATAGGAGGGAAACACGTGTATATATATAAAGATGTTTTTTGTTTTTGTTTTTATGCCAAGTTATGAAAACTGGTTTTGTATAATTGACAGTAAAAAAATGTTTTGTTTACTTATTATTATTATTACTACTATAATAATAATTACTATTATTATTTAACTCATTCACTCCCAGGACATTTTTGCTGTTTTACTGGATTTTGACTGATTTTGCAAGGCCCATAGCATATTGTGTCCTATTGCTATAAAAACATGGAACCTACCAAAAGAAAGATTAAAGTCTCTTCTTTCATCAGGAAAAAAAAAGTGTATTTCTAGCTGCATCAATTAGCATTAGAACATGGCTAAGTTTCATCATTATTCACAAATCTGTTTAAAATAGTGGGGAAAAGAGCTTTTTGATCTCTTATACTCTGCTGCCATCTGCTGGCCGTTTTTGTAATAACTACCATTGCTTCAAGCATCCTCTTCAGTTCAAAGCCAAAACGTATAAATACATCTTTGGGAGCATGGTAATATTTAAAATAGAACGTATTTATACGTTTTTGGGAGTAAATGAGTTAATTTGCACGGGTATCTGTACTTCTGCTGAAGTAGCGCGAGTACGTTTGCCCTATCTGCCCTTACCTCAGCACTGCCGAGCCTCAGGCGCGCCGCCGAGAGGGCGGCCAGGAGCAGCAGCGGGAGCCACGACCTCATGTTGCCGCCCAGCCAGAGGAGCCGCCAGCGACCGGCTGGGCATTGAGCACCTCGGCGTCCACTCTCACGGCCGAGCCCCGGCTTCCCCCCCCGCCCCCCCCTTCCGCTTGATGTGGAGGATTCCAAAATATGTTGCAACCTGTGAGAGCCTCACAGTAATAAGAATGACTCACAGTCAGGCTAGACGTGTGAGTCTGGTCGTGGTCGGGCAGGTGCGTGGCTGGAGAGTTGTGGTGCACCGATGGAAGGATGACGGGGAACGAGAAGAAACCAGTCCCCCCTCCTCAAATCCAAGCGTGTCCAAGTGCGTCAATGCGCACACGTTGCACTTTTTTTAACGCCACAAAATCGGAGCTTCCTATTTGAAGTTGCAGTCCAGCCTGGCCAAAATATCCGTGCGTAAAAGTTGTGCGCGTCGTGCGTAAATCTCTGAGAAGTCAGCGGTCACGCTCCTTGTGCAAGCAGCAGCTCGTCCACAGCGAGTCTTCCGGAGCGTGTTTGCCCGTGTGTGTGTCGGAGCTGTAACGGCGCAGACGTGTTTTCTCTGCATCAACGTCACGGTCACGTCCTCCTCGCTCACTGCGTCTTTCAAAAGCTCCGAGCGTCTTTTAACCCGACTACCTTCCCTGCTCAAGTTCATTGCGTCAATATCCGCACCGCAAACGCCTAAAAGAAAGGCGAGATGTTCTTTTCAAAATAAAACCTTTCGCTATATCCAGCGTATACCGTATTAAGGTACAGTATTCACTAATAACATTTATTTTGAAAGGACTACTCGGACACGTCTATCTCCACATTTCTAGCATTACGACACTTACGTTTTCCTCAAGTGTCGTTGTAAGGGAAGGGCTTATCGCGGCTTCTTGTAGGAGTGTTCATATTTATATTTAACAGTAAAATCACACAGCAACTCAAGTTTGAATATAAATAGTATGAATGAGATAATGGGGCCTCACTGAAAAGAAAAAAAATGAATAAACAAGAATAAAGTTGTTGTTTTCATTCAATATTGTGAGGAAAACAATATTACATAAATGAAGCCATCATTTTATGAGATTGACAAATACATTATAAGGTATGTCCCACTATATATAATCCAAATTTTGATTTTGATATGCTGTATTCTAATTTCTGAAATTGCAAGGAAAACATAGCAGTTTTATTTTAAAAAAAACAAAAAAAAGAAGTTAATTTTAAAATTAGGTTCTGATATTTATTTCTAAGTCATAATGTTATAAATATAGAGTGTGATATAGAAAAATGCATGATTTTTTTTTGCAATGAAGTCACAAGATTAAAATGTTTTTTACATGGGCATATTTTACAAGAAAATGTGAAAAATGTCATATTAACCACTTAACATTAGTCCTTATTTCTGTCATGACTGGGTCATGCCAGGGTTATGTTTGGGTCATGGAAGGTCATGACAGGGTTATGTTTGGGTCATGCAAGGGTTATGTTTGAGTCATGGTACTGTCATGACTGGGTCATGCCAGGGTTATGTTTAGGTCATGCAAGGGCACGACAGTGTTATGTTTGGGTCATGCAAGGGTTATTTTTGGGTCATGACCCTGTGGTCAAGTGTCTGTTTTGAACTGATGTAACCAGCATCTAGTTTCAACTGGTAAGACGCTATGTAATGTCAGAAGCTATGTGATGTCAAGAATCTTTAATCTCTTTATCTGGTCAACAGCCAATCAGATAATTCCATGTCAGTCTTGTTAACCACATGTCTAGCCACAACCAATCAGATCAATTCGTTGTCTATTTAAGCCGGACTGAGAAGTGTGTGTTTTTGTCGGATTATTACCTCTGTTCCTCTGTGCAACTCCACGGCCCAAGTGAGCTTAGCGTCTCGTGATCCTTGATACAGTCTCATTGTTTCTTGTCTCGTCAAGTTTGTTCTACGCCTCTCGATGTTATGCGAATAAAGTGTTCAAATCTTATTTTTGTCTGCGTTTTGGGGATACAACCCCAGAACAGAACAATTTTTCCTCATTTGCAGTTTGTAATGTGCCGTTCCTCAAGACAAAACACCGAGCAAAGGTCAAGACAAATTCTTAGTTTAGCAAAGTGGCCTGAGAGTGTTTTCCAGGAAGCTCACTGTCTCGTTTCGCAGTCATGGCAGTGCGGGTCACCGCGGAGGTCAAGGTTCATGGTGAATTCTTCCGCTTCGCTAGTGCAGAACGGAGGAAGCAGGCCTCCCTGTGCGGCTATTCCTGGATGACACAAACGCACACTAGCTGCGTTTATCAGCTGGAGTAAATGCTAACCTTTGACCTCAGCGTACACGTGCAGTAAGCGCAGTGAGCGACATAGCTTGAACACATATCAGATTTACACGCCTTCTCTTACACACACTGCAGTTTGACGTTACTACAAATGATAGACAATAACAACTACACAATGAGCATTTGGCACTTTGTGTTGGTCGAAAGGAAAACCAATTGGTCTCAAATGCTAACAAGCTAAAACTGGTTTTCACGAGACCGGCGGCAAAGTGTATGCGTGTGTGACTGGGTGAGTGAATTTCAAGTAGGGCCAGACATTCAGATTGTGAAGTCATGAAAGGTCTCAGACGAGTCGCATTTCGTTTTAAAAGGCTCATATTGGGTTTGCTTATCAGCCCTTTGAAGGCCACGTCAGGCACGCCACTCGTTTTCCCTTATTTGATTAACTGCTTTCACCTGTGTTCCCACTCTCTCGCTCTCCCTTCCTTTTCATATCTTCCAATCTCCCATCGCCATCTTCCCATTCGTTCTTTCTACCAGTGTTAATTAACTTCCCGTCCGATGACGCCTGATCTAATTAGCAATTACAGCGCATGTCTTTTCCTCCTCGCCTTGCTGTCTTCCGTCTCGTCTACACACGAGGCGCTGCAAAGTCCCAGCGGAGTTCAAACTCAGGTCACAGACATAACACACCTCTGCTGCTCTTTGCTCAGCGCTTTATCACGAACAAGCACAGGTACGTACAGTATTTGAAAGTGGTGCTTCCAAGCAAATGGTTGATTTTTGACTCGGACAGTCAAGACTCTCAAGACAACAAAATGGAGTTCAATTCATTTGGATTATGCTTGTTAAACTCAAAAATAGCAAGATGGCTGAACATTAATTTTTTTTTTTTTTTAATTGTGTGATTGACAAACACATGTATAATATAGTGTAAGGAAAATTGTTAGAGCTGTCAAACGATTAATTTTTTTAATCAGATTAATCACATCTTAGAATTTTGATTAATCATGATTAATCACTGATTTAAAAAGGCTTTTTTTCCCCCCAACATATTTTGCCCGCTAAATTTGAAGCCCACCTGTTATGTGTTCATTTTTTTTACATTTAATGTTATGAGGACATCTTCAAAAATTTAAATCCACTGCACGCGCTCATCCTGCTTTTTCTAATCAATCAATTATTTGCATAATTTAAAATGGGGAGAAAAAAATGACCTACGGCATATGTAAACATTTATTCAATGCTTTACTTTAATGCATGTAAGTTATGTTTATTGCTCAAACTTGAACAGCTACCTTTAACGTAACCATCCACTGTCGGATGAAAAGGATCATCTGCGGTCAAAATTAATAGTGTGATTAATCTGTGGTAATAGAATGATTAATGTGATAATTATATATATATATATATATATATATATATATATATATATATATATATATATATATATATATATATATATATATACATATATATATATATATATATATATATATATATATATATATATATATATATATATATATATATATATATATATATATATATATACTGGGCGTATGGGGTTAATCTGAGGCGCATGGGAAGAAAAGGGAAGCAGGCAGACGATGCGGAGGGAAAGAGAGGAAGGTCTGATTCACGACGTATTGTTGTGGTTCTTTCCCAGCATCAACAGCAAAGGAAGTGGAACGTTGTAGCTAAATATACAAAAAGGGCACAATGAGGTAGCAAATGTGGAGTAGGTGTGGAACATGGATGTCAGCGCAAGTGTGACCTGTTTAAAGATTGTACACAAGTGAAGTCATAGTTTTTTTTTTTGTAGTGTAGATGTTGGATGTTACCACAACAACTTGATCTTGGTCTTTATGAACCATAAGGTCACAACATCTTGTTCGTGTGTTCCAGCAAATGAATCTGGACGATAGAGATCTGGCAAGGACAAGTCCAGATTTGAACTAGGACGACCAAGTTCTACCACTGAGTTATAAACCCTCACTAGAATGTAATTTGCATGACAAAGATATCACTAAAGGATGTAGCTGCTTTTTTTTTTGTTGTTGTTGTTGGTTGATTTGGGAAAATATTTGAGGTAGAGCAAACTGGGAAGAGGGTACTCAGAATTGACCTGAGGACCTCTTGTTCTGCAGTCAAATGCTCTACCACTGAGGTACACCCCAATTATAAATCCTTATTTTTTTCCTGACAGATGTGTCAACAACGCAAGCACCGACCTAGCTAACAGCTTATGGGTTACTGCTGTGTTCGAGCTAAAGATCTGGCAAGATCTGAACTGAGGACCACTAGGTTTTACCTCCAAAATGACATTTTCCATGGCAAAAGTATCACTAAAAGGAAGTAGCGACTGCAAATGTGAAAATCTTTTGTTGGTGTATTTGGGGTTTCCTAGTTTGCTCCTGAGTACTGCTAGGTTTTACCAGCGAAATGAAATTTTCCAGAACTAAAGTATCACTAAAGGAAGTAGGTACTGCGAAAGTCAAATCTTTTGTTGGTGGATCTGGGGTTTACCACCAAGGTCACCAAACTTTATTGATTGTGTCCTAGCAAAGGACTGGACTACAAACATCTGAGAAGGAGGAGGTTGGTCCTGAGGACTACTAAGTTTTAACCGTGTCATGAAATTTTCCATAAAAGTATCACTAAAGCAAGTAGCTACTGCAAAAGCTTAATGGCATTTCCCATGACAAGTACTGTATCAGTTAAAGAAGTAGGTACTACTCTAAAAGTGAAATCTTCTGTTGGTGGATTTGGGCATTCTGGTAAAAGACTTGAAATTAAACCAAAGTGAAAAGGGGACACCCAGAATTGAGCTGGGGACTTCTTGATCTGTAGTCAAATGCTCTACCACTGAGCTATACCACCTCACCAAACAACTCTGTTTTCTTGACAAATGTGTCAATAAAGGAAGTCCCAACCCCGATTTGTACTGGGATTCAGACGTTACCTGTAAAGACGAAGCATTACAGACAACTGAGAACAGGCGTACATGCTGAAAGTGTGGTGTGAAGTCCTAACCCTGAATCTTTCCAGACAAGCTTGTTTTCCTCCAACAAACACAAATGGCAAACAGGCTAAAAAAAGAAAAGCCCTCCAGTTCATGTTGGTGTGAATGATGAACACACGTACTCACCCTGTACACACACAGACAGACACACACGTCAAGCCTATGCAAACAGAGATCACACACTGGCTGAGAGGAAATACTCTGGCCATCTGGGGAAGTTTTTGCTGTTTTTTTTAGTGTATATACTTGTATGCGCAGTTGCGGTTTAGGAAAAGTCTATGCAAAGATGTCAAAATACGTCATGAGGAGGGGAATGACAAACACCTGTGGCCATCTCATCCATTCATTTACAAACCCAGTGTGTGCGCGCTTTTGATGTCGAATTGACTCTGCTGCCACGTCCACCGTCCTCACAGCTTCCTGTTTACACGAGACCACTTCCTGTCAAAAATGGCAGAAAAAGACTTGGGGTTTCCCGCACTCCTTCCAGATGAGTCTATAAACGATAACAAGCATGCAGTAAGATGAATAACCGAACGTCTCTTCAGTTCCTCTGAAGTAAGTGATCAATGGCAAACGCAAGTTGAAAGCTTAAAGATGTCCGGCTTGGGCGTCCGCCTTTTCTTTCATCTCTTGTGGTTGCTTTTTAAAGTACGCAAACCAGGCGCTAACAGCTCTTTAATATGCCACCACACAGGTGTGTGTTTTAATCTCCTAAATCCGCTAATAATAGCAATCCTGATCTTCAACAGAGCAGCTGGGCATACAATGTGTGTCTATGGAAGTGATGCAATAAAGTGTTCTTGAAGTTTTGATGGAATGTCATGATGTCTGCGCTACGGTAGATGAGTTCAAAGTTAAAAATCAAGTTTGACCTTAAGTAAATAGATTAGACTCACTCAACAACTTTGGTTTAGCATGTTAACGTTTAGCATGTTGTTGCTTTTTCACCTTACAGTGCACTCGGCTAGCTTAGCTTGTGTACTGTAGCAGCTTGCTAGTTTGGTGATGGGCCCAAAACCTCCAAAGATGTCATAGCTAAGTACAGAAAGTAAAAACCTTGCCACAGTTTAGCTTTAGCCACAGTTACCCTGTACCTGCCGGTTGAGTGCTAACTCCTGTGAGCTTGTTTAACTGCCGGTTGAGAAGAAGCTCCTGTGGCTAAAGCCAAACAATGATAGGAGTTTTACTTTTCTGACCTGGATTTCACAACTTCTCGAAACCTCATCTAGTATTTCCCATTGCTAAATTGCTTCAAAATGCCAACAAATTAGATGTCGACCACAATCCAGAACACAGATTTAGAACGCAATCGGCGAACACTGTAACATCTGCGACTTTGACTGTGTGCTGCAGGGGGCGTGGCCTGTTAGTGGCATGTGATTTGAGCAGCAGGGAGAGCCAGGCTGGTGATGTCGACTCAGGTTAGGGTTCGGGGTTAAGTGGGGTGAGTTGTAGCCAATAGGAGTCCATGTGTGACACATGCGAGGGCATTGCAGTACTTTGATGCAAACATCTTTGTGTGCGTGCATGTGTGCGACACGTCTTTTGTGACGTGCTGCCTCGCAGCTCAGAGGCATCAGAGTGGGTGACTAATTGTGTCGTCTGTTCACCATAACACTCACTCAGTCACACTGAGATTACGCAATCCCTATCAGGATAATCTCTTTGGCCCTGTATGTTTTTTTTGTTTTTTTTTGCCCGAATATCAACACGTCTAGATTACGTCGCCGTCTGGTAACCCTTCACTTACTAATCCTCGGCCTCTACTCACTCCCATCGTTATATTTTCCCGTGCTCACACAGCACAGAATAAAAATCACAATCCAACACTTCTTGGAAAATTTTCCATTGGGATCATCATGAGCATAAAAAAATAATTCCATCCTACGTGATCCAACTATTTATGGCATCTAACCGTGACAACAGATATAAATATATGTTCACGTTTCATGTCAGACAAAGTCTAATTGTCCTATTTCAGCGTTTCCAGACAATTCAGCTCTGTTTTTGTTTTTTTTCTGATGCCACAATTTGGCTTAAGTGACAATAACGTCAGAATCACCATAAAAGTTAAGGTTTAAAAAAAAAAAGATTACAGTCCGTTTTGGGGACAGATTATTTCCATTTCCGTGATATTGCGATCATTAACATATCATACTTTCACTTAAACATGCACCGCAGCTCACTATTTAGAATTTGAAGCGAGTGTCGGATGTTTTCCAACACATCACTCGACAGTCTAATTCACTTGAGACGTTTGTTTTGATGTGTCATTGTGTGTGTTTGTGTGTGTGTCATGACTTTAGGAAAGGGTGTTGCTAGCCTCAGTTCAGGAGTAGCCAAACAGTGTAACAAGTGAAAATCAAAACACCGGCAGCTGGATAAGATGGACGAATAGACACGGACAATAAGAAGTGAAACACGTGCGGCTGATATATGTGAGTGATGGAACAGCACTTGCTTCTTTGATTTCTGCCACCGTCACTTTTTTTTTTTTTCAAAGAATGAGAAAACGTTACTTAATTATTTATTTTTTTTTCTATGTGAAGCAAAAATTATAATAAATACCTGAATGCTATTTATTATAAAGCAGTCTGTCAGGTATTCATAACATGTCTACCTTGTTGCCATAATCATACTCTAGCTGTATTTCCAGACACAACCTGAGTTAAGGTACTTGAAAACTTATATGTTCTTATGTCAGTTTTATAATAGTTTTTGGGTTCATGATTTTCTTTTTTACTTGATTTCTAAATTCATTTTTTTAATGGGTTTGTTAATTTGTATTTTTATTTTATTATATTTTATTGTATTACATTTTTTCATAAATGTTTCATTTATGTTTACTTTTTCTTAGTTTTAGTATTGGCTTTCATTTGTAATCATATATACAAACACACACATAACTAACTAACTAACTAACTAACTAACTAACTAACTAACTAACTAACTTTACTGTACAAATAATATAGATAGACTAATAGACTAAACAAATAAAGCTAGCTAGCTAGCTTTATTTGTTTAGACTAAACAAAGCTAGCTAGCTAGCTTTATTTGTTTAGTCTATTAGCTAGCTAGCTGACTAACTGAGCATGCAAAAAAAAATTAAAGAAATTCAAACGACTGTTTGACTTTCCTTCTTTTTTACAGCCATCTACCCATACTGAAATAAATACATGTAAAATGAATTGCGAAAGCTCATTTACGATATTGACAAAGATGAAAACAAAGAACATTTGTGCTTGATAGTTAGTTTGAGTTAGCAATATGAACATACAATAAGCTGTAACTTCAGTTAGTTATGTTTAAAAGCACTCTGGTTTTTATTTTGCTCATGAAAATGTTTCCCCCACATAATTCTAGTAGTATAGTGTATATTTATGTGGTCCGTTAACTAGAAATGCCTTGACCTTCACTTATAGACACAGAATGTACCTGCACCTTTGTGACGGTTGTGTGGAGGTTTATAGCATAGCATTCAGAAGCACACAATTTACAGTAAGGAACGCCTCCTTTATAATGTAATGTTGCACTGATATGAACGCCTCATTGTGTTTACGCAGTTGATGTGGGTGTGTCCATTTCTACACAGACAGCAGCCCCACTCATCAATATGAAAGTTGTCTCATTAAGGCGTTCTGTGACTCACGTGGTCGCAGACGGAGACAAAACAACTGCAGACAAACAGTCACGTAAAAACCCTGAAGACAGTAATCCTTCACACATTATCAATTTACCTATCCGCATTTTTTCGGGGGAACCTATCCCGTTATTCACTGATATATTTTTTTAATTGTATTTTTTTAACGCCCTAAAGAGCCACCCCTTGTCAGCAAAGCCACGACTTAAAAGGAAATGAATACATTTAGTCCAAGGATGCAAGGAAGGGTCTTCATCAATGTGCACATACATACAAACAATAGTTTGTATTATTATATCAACACATGTGGACGTGATGAGGTGATGGGCTCTCACCTACCAGCTAACTCATTGGAACACAATCTCAGGAAACCGACGTGCAGGAAAATGGCATTCTCCTTTTAAGGAAGGACTCTTTTTGAGTCAACTGCCTGAAACTATGAGTGCTTCTCGCGCCTGTGATGTCACCGACAAAGAATTCCCCCCTCGGTGAGACTGCAGGGAGGTTTTAGTTAATTATTGACAACGTGCGACAGAGAATTTGTAACACACACTCCAAGTCTTCATGCAGAAACTGTGTCATTTACAATGTCTGGATTTTCGTTCACTGAGTGTTAGTCACACGGATGGAACGACACGTTTATATGGAATGATTACCTTTGGTCAGTAAGCGAGTGAGCTACAAGTTTCCTGGATTAGGCAAAACAATTATTGATCACTTTGTTAGTGTGTTCAATCGTTGAATGATGATTCGTTGTTTCGTTGACTGGGTTTGTTGGTTAGTTAGATGTTTGAGCATTTGCCTAGTTAGTTCCTTGGTTTGGTTTGTCAGTTAATGGCTTGGGTTATTATGGTTCATTCATGAGTTAGTTAGTTAGTTAGTTAGTTAGTTAGTTAGTTAGTTAGTTAGTTAGTTAGTTAGTTAGTTAGTTAGTTAGTTAGTTAGTTAGTTAGCTGTATTACTTGCATGCTCATTTGGTTGGTTGGTTAGTTATGTTTATTCATTTGTTAGTGTGTTATTTGATTCATTGCTTAATTTGTTTGCACATTCAGTTAGTTAGTTAGTTAGTTAGTTGGTTAGTTAGTTAGTTAGTTGGTTGGTTAGTTAGTTAGTTAGTTAGTTAGTTAGTTAGTTAGTTATTTAGTTAGTTAGTTAGTTAGATAGTTAGTTAGTTAGTTAGTTAGTTGTATTACATGCTCATTTGGTTGGTTGGTTGGTTGGTTGGTTGGTTGGACTGATTAATTTGTTAGTCTGTTATTTGGTTGGCTGTTTAATTTGTTTGCACTTAGTTAGTTAGTTAGTTAGTTAGATAGATAGATAGATAGATAGATAGATAGATAGATAGATAGATAGATAGATAGATAGATAGATAGATAGATGGTTGGCTGGTTTTGGTTGGTTAGTTAGTTAATTAGTTGTATTTTTTCATTTGTTAGTCTGTTATTCGGTTGTCTGTTTAATTTGCTTGCACACTCAGTTAGTTAGTTAGTTTGTTAGTTTGTTAGTTAAGTTACTTAGTTAGTTTTGGTTGGTTGGTTAGTTAGATAATTAGTTGTATTTTTTCATTTTTTTGTCTGTTATTTGGTTGTGTTTAATTTGCTTGTGCACTTAGTTAGTTAGGTAGGTAGGTAGGTAGGTAGGTAGGTAGGTAGGTAGGTAGGTAAAACACATTTGTCACAATTTTGAAATACAGAATACAGTCAGTACTAGTATATCACATCCCGGCTGATCACTGATGCAAGAGATTCTGGGTCACCATAATGACAAAGGCACTCCTTATTACACGCCAGTGTGTCACTCGCAGCATTTTGAAGCTGTTATTGTAAATTTCAATTATTACAGTACTTTTTTCTTTCTTTTTTTTGCAACACTGCTTTGTGTGCGGTCATCTCGGTAATACTCAGACGCGCTCTGTGTGACGATTGTTGCCCGGCGCACGTCTCTTACCATAACAGTGCCTCCCTTGCCTCGAGCGACTCAAGTGACTCATTGATGACATCACCACGGTGAGCTCACAGTCTCGCTGGATGGAGACGGGATTAAATCTTCTGCTGCTGCTGCTGATGCTGTCACATGGGTCACCAGAGAGTTTAGGATTGACCACGAGGGGCTCAACAGATTAAGACGCGGGTCATGCTGTTGCTGCCAGTCAGTTGAACTCTGCTCGTGACCCAGATTGGGTGCGTCAATCAGTCAGTCAGTCGACAAAACCACATGTTCATATGATTTATCCATCTTGTGCAAATTCATTGAAAATGGGTTCATAGTTTATCAAGCATATAGAAACAACGTTCCTCACTAGTACTGGCAGTAGTGATACGTAAAGGTTAATGAAATCTAATGATCATTGTAATGGGAATTCTTGGATTACACTGAAGCAGGTCGAAGAATTTCCCTCGTATGTTTGATAGAGCATATATCAAAATGAAAATCAATTTCCATTTGAAGATTAAAATAGAAAAAGAATCGTTTGTAATCAATCAAATGTATTTTGTGTTGTATCTTAATTTAAATGCTAAAGTGACTTTCAATTTTTATTTATAAATGGGCCTATATAGTAGTAGTATAGTAGTACATTACATATTAAAATAGATTGTAAATGAATTTTTTAAAATAGGTTATGGCAACATAAATAACCCTAATTATGAATATTGTTTTATTCTAAATCAATTAATTAAAAATGATGGTTCCTTTTAATTTATTTGCTAAAATATATATTGTTTATTATTTTAAGTAATTAAAAATTCAAAAAGGTTTTTGATTAATACATTTATAAGGAGCCCATATGTGATGAACACTAACTCATTACAAATATTTTTTATATAACTTTTTATTTATTTTTTAAGTTTATTTAAATTGAGTAAATAATGCATGTTATATTTCACTTTTCACTTTTTTTTTTTTTCTTTTTTTTTTTACATTTTTGGCAGCCATCATGACGGGATCCTGTTTATGCACATTCCACAACTTAATAGAGGTCATACTTAGTCATCTTCCACAGAGAAAAAAATAATAATACAGACTCAAGGCTGGAAATGCCCCCCTTGGGCTTCCCCCCCCTCAAAGTCACTGCACTTTTTTTTTTTATGTGTGTGTCAGTGTTGGGGAAGGGGTCATCTGTTACCTTAGCAACCCTATCAACATTTGACTGGGAGTATCCTTCTTTATTAGGGGGAAGCCCTGCGAAGTGGAAGAAGTGAGGCGGGATTGTCAGCAACAATAATGTGACGTATTCAGTATCTGATGCACATTTATCCTTTACAAACTGTTATTCTTATTCAAATATATTTTAAAAAATGGGAGCGGTTGCACACTTCTGCATGGTCGCACTGCAAAATCTCAGGTGGTAATGGTTCATGCGTGGACGCCATCACATATCTCACCATCTAAATTTAAGCTTCTCACCGGACATACGTCATGAAATATTCAGTCAATGTGACCTAGAAGAACAAATGGAACAAAACAAAGCACGTCAGATCACTGAAGCTTGAGTGCTTTGCTGCAACATGGCGTAAATAACAAACTTGCCACATTCAGTTACTTTTTGGAATCCGACCAATCAGTCAAATCATATTTGGGTTACTGGGAAAAAATGACAAGTGACCAGAGCTGGACTGGCCATCTGGCATACAGGGCAGATTCCCGGTGGGCCGGCATCTTTTGGGGCCAATGCAGTGCTTTTTATTTTCCTACATTTTACTGGCTCATAACTTAGAGGGACTAGTACAGTCATCCATTTTGAATATAGACAGCACTAACATCAGTCAAAATATCAGTGGCAGAATAACGTGTTCGACAGGTATGATCAGGAGTCGGGCCAGGCCACCAAGTGACATCACTATACAATTGAAAATATATATTAAAATCATGTACAGTGTGATAGGAATTAGTTTGCCGTGCATTTTTTTTCTATTATACTTTGGAAATCCGAAAGAAAATAATACTTTGTATAAAATTGCACAGTTGTCATCAGAGAGAGAGAGGGAGAAAGTGTGTGTGTGTGTGTGAGAGAGAGAGAGAGAGAGAGAGAGAGAGAGAGAGAGAGAGAGAGAGAGAGAGAGAGAGAGAGAGAGAGAGAGAGAGATCACTTTGTATAAAATTGCACAGTTCTCACCAGAGAGAGAGAGAGAGAAAGTGTGTGTGTGTGTGAGAGAGAGAGAGAGAGAGAGAGAGAGAGAGAGAGAGGGAGAGAGAGAGAAAGTGTGAAAGTGTGTGTGTGTGTGTGTGAGAGAGAGAGAGAGAGAGAGAGAGAGAGAAAGTGTGAAAGTGTGTGTGTGTGTGTGTGTGTGAGAGAGAGAGAGAGAGAGAGAGAAATATTACTTTGTATAAAATTGCACAGTTCTCACCAGAGAGAGAGCGAGAGAGAGAGAGAGAGAGAGAGAGAGAGAGAGAGAGAGAGAGAGAGAGAGAGAGAGAGAGAGAGAGAGAGAAATATTACTTTGTATAAAATTGCACAGTTCTCATCAGAGAGAGAGAGAGAGAGAGAGAGAGAGAGAGAGAGAGAGAGAGAGAGAGAGTATATGAGCGACGGTGAGAGTGTGTGACAGTCAATGTAGAAGGAAATTGAGTGTGAATGCTTATGCATGAGAGTATGTGTGTGATGCTACTGTGTGTGAGAGCAAGTGTGCGAGTCTGTAAAAGAGACTGTGTGAGAGTTAGTGTGAGATTGAGAGTATGTGTGTGAGCGTGTAATGGATAGTGAGAATAAGAGTGTATGAGAAATTAAATGTGAGAGTTTGTGAGAGTGGGCTTGT
Source organism: Festucalex cinctus (assembly GCF_051991245.1). Taxonomy (NCBI): domain Eukaryota; kingdom Metazoa; phylum Chordata; class Actinopteri; order Syngnathiformes; family Syngnathidae; genus Festucalex; species Festucalex cinctus. Next base: position 6,854,518 of record NC_135416.1, on the reverse strand, counting down.
GTGAGAGTGGAGCTTAGCTTTCTGGCAGTAATTTTTTTTTCCAGTTGTGTTTTCTTTGGCTGCAAAGTTGATCTCTTTTGCAACATCTGTCACTTCCCCTCTCACTGTCTCGCTCTCACACATACGCACTATTTTGATCACATTCCAACTCACTGACTTCAGGTCAGAAAGGGACCGTCCGTCTATGAGTGTGCGTATTGTGTCTGGGCCAGCCGCCTGGCAGATAAGCAGAGTGGGAGCGGTTGCATGTTACGCTTGGGTGTCGCCGGCGTGCGAGTGAAAAGAGAGAAGGAAAAGGGCACACATGAAAGAGTGCGTAAAATCCCCCCCCACCCCAACGGGAGCGATGAGCCTGTCGGGCCTCCTCATTGTTGAGAAGCCGATGAGTGAGCGGAGTCCTGCCGTCGCGTCTCCTTCTCGCTCGGGCCAGCCAGAGGAAACTGCCGCCTGACGATAATCAGACACGAGACAACGGCGTAAACGCACACTTGCACGGCACACTTCAGCTCAGGGGTCCCACATCGCCAATAGTCTCCCGACCTTTTGCTGTTATTTATCAAATATGCAACAATCCGGACATACCAGCCACATTTCGGAGCTTTTTCCTCCCTTTTTGGAAACGGGGAAATTGGGTCCCCTGCCTGCTGTCTGTCTGCCTGTTGATAAGCTACCTTCGGGTTTATTTGGGACTACTAGAAGATTTGGTATTTGAGTTTTCCATCATTTATTCCTACAATTAGTACATCTTAAATAGGCCCTATTTATTGTTGTTTTTATTTGAAGCAGAATAAATAATTGTTAGATGCATAAATTTGATACTCATGTAAGTGATTTGGAGACATGAAATGATTATTTGTATTATTACAATTGTTAGAATTAAAATGAATGCATGTTATTACTTGTATTTTGAATAAATAAACCCATGAAATGATATACTAGTGGTAGTTTATATAATAAATAATTTAGAATGCATGTTTGTTGATGGTAGTATTACATAAATCTTATTCGTATGATATCCATCCCTCCATCCATTTTCTGAACCGCTTGTTCCTCACAAGGGTCGCGGGGGGTGCTGGAGCCTATCTCAGCTGGCTGTGGGCAGCAGGCGGGATACACAACCATCCACATGCACAAACACACCTCCGGACAATTCCGAGTGCCCAATTAACCGGCCACGCATGTCTTTGGAATGTGGGAGGAGACCGGAGCACCCTGCGAAGAACCACGCAGGTACGCGGAGAACATGCAAACTCCACCCAGGAAGGTCGGAGCCTGGACTCGAACCCGAGTCCTCAGTACTGGAAGGCGGACGTGCTAACCCAGTCAACCACCCCTTATTTGTATGATATATAATTGAAAAATAAATAACATATTATACTTCTTAGATATTTTCCAGTTTATTAATTCATTCATTTTTAAATCTGTTTTTAATATTTATGCATACATTCATTCCCGAACTATAACGCTCACATAAATATACACTAATTAAAGATAGCAGAGTATTTTTTTTTCTTGCTGCCAACTACACAGCCTGACACCTACAATGTGATTGACGGGCCGATGGCGACCCCGTGTGTCGAATAATTGAACTGCAGTTGCACATTATGAACACTTTTGTTATGCTCGCAGGGTACGTCAAGTTTCCATCGTGACTGTCACATACCGGAAATGCCGTCATACGTTGACAACGCTGAGCGCGTCGAATGGCTTTGTCTGGTTGTATTAAGCGATGACGTTGTGTAAACATCACTCAAGAAGGTTGATGGCGAATAATATTTTCTTTTAATGCTAATCAGTTAGCGAAAAAGAGCTAGTTTTAAATTAAATCAGCTTTATTTTGTAGCTTTTGTTTCCGGAAGTAGCTGTCTATCTGTGTTTTCCTTATCTTAACTGGAGTGCTGTCAACATTTGTAATCTTCGCAACTTGGACACAACCGCCCCGCCTGTTGAGGTCAGTTAAGATACACGCTTACCTCCTAATTCCCAGTTAAATGCACAAAATGATCTTTTTTTGTTTTCTTCTCTCCTCTTCCTGGTTTGTCTTTTTTTTTTAGTTGTTGTCTCATTTAGCTGGCTGGTATCGGAGCTAGTTTTATCTAAAGTAGTCGAGTCCTTTTTCAGCATATGTCTTCATGTTTAAATATTTTTATTTTAACGCTAATTTTAAGAGAGACGCGTCATTTTAATCATGTGCATTGAACAATTAATACAAGCGAATGATGTCACTGCATCAACATTCTACTTTATTGATGGTCATATTTCAAGACAAAAAACTACCAAAAGTCCCTCCTCTCCAAAGTGTCAAAATTCAGTAAATAAAAAGGCCTTTTTGAAATAACTATCTTTTTGATAAATAACAGACAATTATGTAATATGGCCATTAACTTCCATCCATCCATCCATTCTCTTGACCACTTATTCCTCACAAGGGTCGCGGGGGGTGCTGGCGCCTATCTCGGCTGGCTCTGGGCAGTAGGCAGAGGACACCCTAGACTGGTTGCCAGCCAATCGCAGGGCACACAGAGACGTCCACACCTACGGACAATTCAGTGCCCAATTAACCTGTCACGCATTTCTTTGGAATGTGGGAGGAGACCGGAGTACCCGGAGAAGACCCACGCAGGCACGGGGAGAACATGCAAACTCCGCCCAGGTAGGCCTGAGCCTGGACTCGAACCCGAGTACTCAGAACTGGGAGGCGGACGTGCTAACCACTCACACACCGTGCCGCCCTCATTATGAAATATTTAATTAAAATAAAATATTTGTTACATATTAAAGAACCACCATAATAATACTAACACCTCATTTTAAAATTTAATGGCGATATTATTTATCAACAGGATAGTTTTTTCAAATTGACCTTTTTATTTATTGAATTTTGACACTTTTGGGCTTCCATACTCCCCCACTATGCAAGAGTACAAAAAAAAAAAAAAAAAAAAAAAAAAGTACTACGATATTAAAAGTCATAATCTCACGAGAATTAAGTCGTATTTTTGAATATATATATATATATATATATATATATATATATATATATATATATATATATAATATTTTAAAGTAGTATGTTACATTAGTTATGATGTTGCCATAATAAAGTTGTATTCTTGTAAGAAAAAAAAAGTATATTTTTAAGTGCTTTGTAAATAAATAAATAAATAAATAAATAAATAAATAAATACCATAAAATAAGAATTAGAGATTTGTGAATTCTATTTTGTTCTTTTAAGGAACAGGTTTATATTTTTAATATAAAATTGTATATTTTTCAAGTCAAAATGTATGAAAATAAAGTTTGGTATATATATATATATATATATATATATATATATATATATATATCAAAGTTGTAATATTTGTACATAAAGTTGTGTATTTTCAGAAAAAAAGTTATAGGTTTGTTTAAAAATGTCGTACTGAGTTGTAATAATATGAAAATAAAGTTGTTTATTTTACAGTAAAAAAAAGTGCTGTTTAGAACCAAAACGAAGTCGCTACGGATCTGACTGTAAAGCTGTTAAGAGAGGAAAAACGATGCAGTAAAAGGCGACTTCTCGTCTGAATTTAGAGGATACAGGTTATGAAACGTTTGTCAAACTTGCAAAGCTTCTCGAAAGCAAGGCTTAATCTGGACGGTATTTCACAGGGAGTACGTGATGAGTTTCATTTAAAGGAGATGACCTTGATTTTATTACAGAGATGTTGGACGTATGTTTATACAGAAAGAAGTGCTGAGCCAAACTCTACTCAAGATGCCATTTCATGAAAGAGGATTTGAGGGAATTATAGCCTGCTGCCCCCCCCCCCCCACTTCCCCTATGCCCTTAGAGCTCTCGAAATGCACTCAACTGTTCGTGTTTACGGTCTTGGACATGTCATTGCTGCATGGCAATTTTAGGCCTAACATTTTTTGTTGTGGCTCGACTTGTGTTAGGTTGGTCTTTCACACTTTTCACGACTTCCTGTCCCTATTTTTTGGGTGCACGTATGCCACCGCAACTTCCTTTTGTCACATCTGATGCTACTCATTTCTGACACAAGTCACTTCCTTCCACTCTTAGCTGTCTAGATACGTCCAATTTAATTTTATTTTATTTTATTTTATTTTATTTTATTTTATTTTATTTTATTTTATTTTATTTTATTTTATTTTATTTTATTTTATTTTATGTATGTATGTATGTATTTATTTATTTATTTTAATTGTTTTTTTAAATTAAGCTTTTTTTTTGCAGTTTGGGCCGAAAAAAAAAAAAAAAAAAGATTAGCTGGATTATTTTGGCCTGAGATTAGCGAAGCGTCTGTCAGAGATTTGACCATTCTTCTCTGTGTGTATGTTAAACTTCATATTTCGTAGGCATTTACTTGGACACAATATTAGATACACCTGTATGCTAACTTTATAGCATGTAGCCTACAAGTACGTTCGAACATATTTGCGAGTATGTTCAAACATACAGGTATCCGGTTAATGTGAAGGGTAATGACATTTTTTTAGGTTTTAGGTGAATTAATGAGTATAAATTTACACGTATTTACACGCGTGCGCACATGCACGCACGCATGCACGCACACGCACGCACATACGCGCACGCACGCACATACACATTTGCTCCTGTCTGTTTTACTGGATTTTGACTGACTTTGCGAGGTCCACAGAATGTTCTGTTCTATTGCTATAAAAACACATCCGCTTCAATTTTTCATCATTATTCACAAGCCTGTTGAAAACACTGGCAAAAAGAGCTTGTTGCAAATGGCCCTGGCTGATCTCTTATACTCTTCTGCCACCTGCTCGCCGTTTTTTGCAATAACTACCATTGCTTTAAATGACCTTCATGTCAGAAGCTCTATCTTTATGCTTTAGCATTAAAAAAAAACCAAAACAAACAAAAAAACGTATAAATATGTTTTTGGAGTGAAGAACAAAGTATTGAAAAACGTATTTATACGTCTTTGGGTTTGAATGAGTTAACAAACCTCCACTTTGTCGTTTCCTTCAGTCATGTCTCGCAGGAGCAGTCGACTGGCGGCCGCACATTACTACAACTCGGACAACGAATCCGACTCAAGTAGCGTGACAAACATTTCGTATCAGGAGAACCTCGTCAAGTGAGTAACGGTGGCGCAAAATCTTGCGTAACATTTGGTCTTTTTTTTTTTTTTCTGATGCATGTTTTGTTTTTCCTCAGGGTTTTTAAGAAAAAAGCGAGGAAGCGCAAGGCCGTCGTCACTCGTGCCGCCGCTGACCCGAGCAGCGTACCGTCGCCGCCCACCAAACGTCCGGGTATGAAGTCAACATGTCGTCAGTCAGCTGTCTGCTTCGAGAGAATTTAGCTACTACAGAAACATCAAAAGTTGTTCAAATAAACAGAAATCTTCGTGGTGCAAAAATCTGAACAGATGTCGTTCATGACATCACAGTAAAATTCTTAATAATTAGGGATGTTTGATACCATTTTTCTCCAAAGGACTGTAATGACATACACATTGGGGGGGGGGTATTTTTTTTTATGCTAGAACATACAGAAGGTTTTGATGCAGCCTCGCCACTGCAAAGAAAGGTTGCAGAAATGGTAGTTATTTCACAAACGGCCAGCAGGTGGCAGCAGAGCAAAGGAGATCAACCAGGGCCATGTTGACAAAAAAAGCTCAATTACAATTTTAAATAGATTTGTGAAAATTTATTAAACTTAGCTCTCTTCTAATGCTGATTGCTGCAAACCGGAAACAAATAGAAATGTACTTTTCTTTTCTTGATGAAAGAAGAGACTTTAATCTTTCTTTTGATAGGTTCCATGTTTTGTTTTGTTTTTTAGCAATAGAACACAATATTATGCGGGCCTTGCGATATAAGTCAAAATCGAGGAAAACACCTGGGAGCGAACGGGATTGCTTCTGTGAAAATGGCTGGGAGTGAATGAGTTAAATGTGGCCCTTAACTCTTTTACTGCCACACGTTATGAAAAAAAAATAAATAAAAAATCCAACCCAGTGCCATTTCGCTGATTACGAGCATTCCTCAGATTCCATCAAATTCCGTCACATTTCATTATAATTCCATACACCAGCAGCCCATTGAAAAGAGACACAATGCTGCCATCTGCTGGCCATAGTTAGGTGGTGTTTTTGATTCCACAACCCATTGACCGGGCATTTCGACGTTGCTCCGTCCATTGACGAAAAAAACAAAAACAAAAACGTAGATGACGTCATTTCACGTTTATGGCAGCATACATCGTGATTTTACTAATCGTTATTAAACGTTTTTGGCAGTTAAAGAGTTAACCACAAAAGTCCTAATTGTAAAAGATTAACTCCACAAGTGTTGATTGTGGAGAAAAGCCACACAACTGTGAGGCAAATATGCTAACCACTCATCCACTGTTATTCATTTCCATGATGTTCTATTGGTCAAACAGGTCGTTTTCAACCCTAAAGTTTCCAGTAAAAAGAAGAAAGGTCAATGCTGAATCCCATATTGACGCTAAAAATGTCTCCTTCAAAGGCCCCGCACCGTTCCGAAGCACCCAGGCGGACCTGAGCATGGGGGACATGTCTGACGCCAACCCCAGGAGCACCACCCGCTCGCCAATGCCTCCCCCCGAGAGCATCCGCACCTCCGGCCAGGCTGTCGTCTACCCCCGACCGTTAAACAATGAGCGGGATAATAACTGCGTAGACAGTTCGGGCTACTCGTCCTCTGAGGGCGTCAGCCTCAAACGTCCGACACCTTCCACCTCCACCGCAAATGCCAGCGCCAGCATAGCCCAAAGTATCAGCGTGGCCCCAGTGGCTCCCGCTGTCAGATACAGACACCGAATCAACAGCGCCCTCTCTGGTGTGAAGGGTGAGTGCATGCGCTTGTTTGCTGTGTGTGCTCTGCTTTTCCACTCATCTGTAGAGTAACACACTTCTTGTATTTTTTTTTTTCCAGACTTGCTGTCAACATTGACTGCAAAGATAAACCATGTGACCACTTTTGGTATGAAGTGTGTGCTTGTGTGTCGCTAAGTTGAGATGGGAAGTTACTTGAGTATTTTTTTTCATTGCTTTCTGCTTTCCAGAGTATTATTATTATTATTATTATTATTATTATTATTATTATTATTATTATTATTATTATTATTATTATTATTATTATTATTATTATTATTATTATTATTACCTTTATCCGTAATATTTTAATGCATATCTGTCATTTTTACTTGATACATTTTCAAAACATGGTCGTACGGCTGTGCAGTTAATCGGAATTCAATTGCAATTTCAATGATGACACTCCACAATTACAAAATGAGCATAAACATGGGGAAAAAAAGATTCATACCAATTTTTTAGTTGTTTAAATGTATACATTTGCACCTTTTTAAATTTTAAAATACATTTTGTTTCATCCAAAAGGAACTTGCATAATTATAGTGTTTCAAAGAATTTTCTTTTTCTTTTAAACATTTTTTTGTTTTGTACCAAAAACTAATGATCATCCTACTGCACAGTGCACATTCTGCACTCCAACTTCAAGTTTTTGCCAAAATAAATAAATAAATAAATGCATAAATAAATTAATTAATTAAAAAAATAATAAATATATATTATTATAAATTCTGTTTGGTCCAAAAGGAATTTACATAATTATAGTGTTTCGATTTTTTAAATTGGTCTTAATATTTTTGAATGTGTAAACATTTACTTGTTTACTAAAATACAAATGATCGTCCTACTACACAGTGAACAAGCTGCACTCCAACATCAAGTTTTTTTCCAACATAAATAAATAAATAAATAAATACAGACATAAATAAATAAATAATCTGGCACGTAAAAATGATCATAAAATGCCTCCCCGCCATTGCCGATCAGCCCGGGTTACGTTACGTGTCCTAAACCAACATAGAAAAATGTCCCCCTCCCTCTCGCTCTCTCTCTGCGTGATCATCCTGAGCGGGACGGATGCCACCATACACTGCCGTCATGACCCCGGGATCGAGGGTGAGGCAGGTTTATACATGCTTTCCATAAACGTTATTTGCGTCACGTAAACTCCATGTGGCTATTTGCGCTGGCGTTAGTGAATTAGACGCTGTATATCACTGAGTCTCATTTGCATCGGGGTGGGCATATTTTGCGTCAAATGTATGCGAATTACCTCATTTACATACACGCAAATAACACCGGCGCACCCTGGTACATTTCAGAGCCTGTACTTTTTCGCTTTTACTGTAAAAATGACATCACAGTTGCTCAAGGTCTCAGGTAACAACCAATCCAATCACAGCTCAGCTTCAGGAAACAGGCGAGCTGTGATTGGTCGTTGCCTGAGCCCTGAGCAACTGTGATGTCATCTTCAGTCGACAGCAAGTGGCAAAATGGCCGCCTCCTGACATGGATATAAACGTCTGGATTTTGCTGTATTACTCATATTCCATAAATGTAATATTCATCAGAATGCCACGTTTAGACTAGTGAGGTCACATATAACAGTTGAGCCAAATTCACAATTAAAAGTGCATGTCGAAACTCCCTAAACTCTTCTTGTCCTGCAGCTTATAGATCGATCATCGGTGCCCTAACAAAGAAAGTTTTCATTGCCCTCATCCTGCTCTTTGTTGTGGCTGCCTGTAAGTGTCACAGATTAATCATTACATATTCTTCCATTTACTCAACCGTCATTGTTTGGGCTTCCTGCTCTTCTCAAGGTGTTTGGCTCCTCCCTCTCTTGAGGCTCTCTTTGTCCACTCCTCTCTTGGGCTTCATAAAGGCCCTGTCAGAGACCAACAAAGTCATGGAGCCGCTTCTGCCAAACATTATACTTCCCTCACCTAACACATCAGCAAAGGTACAGTTTTCTCTATCTTGGTACTGAGGGGATGTTTCTAAATAAACTCATGTAGCTTTTGTGGCAAAAATGTTGAAAACTTAAAGGCACGGTCTTCTGTTTTCACGCTGGAAAATGCACTATATAAATACAAGATTTATACACATGAATTCCTTCTCAATTTACATCTCTGGGCTTCTGTTAATGTGTGGTGGTGATTTTTTTTTTCCTAAACCTCACGCACAGATTTTTTTTTTTCTCACTAGTAAATTGAGTAAATTTTAGTAAGTAAGTTTAGTAAATTCACTTAAAAATTCGAAACAATTGGATGGAAATCTGAATACATATCTTTCGGTCAGTCCGTACGTGCACGAAAAACATGGATCAATTGCACACAATTGATCTTAGAGGGACACCCACTAAAGAAACCTGCTTAGGATAAGTGACCAGTAATGATCAGTTCCACTCTTGTTCCACTCTCCAGGACTCTGTCACACTTCCTGCTGATCAAGAAGCAAAGCTGCAAACTCATCTGGTAAGAAGCAGTGTGTAAAACAACTGTAAAAAAAAAAAAAAAAAAAAAAAAAATGTGGTTGCACAAGTGTCTGAGTTCTGAATATTCTTCAACTCACGTTAAATAGGAGCCTGTACACAAACAACCCAAACGAATTTCAAATGCCATTTGGAACTGGTGCCGAGCACAAATCGATCAGACTTTTCTGCCAGAATGCAAAGGAATGTCCACAAAAAGCCTACTAGAACATCTGAATTTTGAATGGAGCTCACCAGAGGCAATTTAAAGTATAACAATGAATTTAAATTAGAGCTGTCAAATGATGACATGTTTTAATCAGGTTAATCGTGATTTTTTTTCCCCCCCTTATAGTATTCAGTTGAGTACTTTCTTTATTCTTCCCTGTTTCAGATGAGAGAGGAATTTGAGTTGCAGATGCAGAGTATGATGAACAACTTGAAGAGGATGGAGCAGGTCAGGGAGAAGTTGCTCACTGACAACATGCAGGTAAGGAGCTGGCTAAACCACTTCGGGTCCATTCCGGGACCATTGTCATTTGTCGACCTCCCGTTTGTTTGGATTTCGGATCAATGTTCCCATTCAGGAAATAATGGAAATGTCAGTCTGTGCACATAAAAATTTTATTAGTTGTTGGAATAACTTGTTATTCATAAAAAGTTTTTTTTTTTTTTGTTTGTTTTGTTTTGTTTTTTTTGCAGCCAGTCATTTTTTTTAGCAGTGCGAATAGCAACCTCAATCCTTAGCATATCTCATCTTGTTTTTTTGTTGTTGTTTTTTTTAATCCATGCAAAGTGATAATAGACATCTTTAAAATTTTGACATATCACAGAAAAAGTGTTGTGAACACCCCTCCCAAATCCGAATGATTAAAAAAAAAAAATTGCCTAGTTAGAGGCGCAGTTTGCCGGTTTCACTCAGAAAAATGCACTTTTTAAATACAGGATTTAAACAAACAAACAACTTCTCAATTTACAGATCTGGGCTTTTCTTCACGTGCGGGGGTGATTTTGTCCTAAACCCCACACACCCCCAGCCTGTATTTTGCCATTTTGTGTTTGTTTTGTAAACAGCGGGACGTTTCTGTGGAAAGACAGTGTTTACATCCCTCCAGCCAATCGCAGAGCGGGGGGGGGGGGGGGGGGGGGGGGGGGGGGGGGGGTTTGCAAACGGGGCCGGGCGAATGTGTCGGCTGCGTGACGTCACTCCCGCGGCAATTTGGAAGCACATAGATTTTTTTTTTTCTTCACTCACTCATTCACACACGCAAGCTTCTGTTAGTGAGTGAGTGAGAATAAAAAATAATAATCCGCTGGAGCTAAATATTAAAAGACAACAAAATAAAAGCAGTTAAAAGGTAACAGAAAAGAGAATAAAAGGCAAAAACAAAACTAAAAGACAATATGAAAGGGGTTAACGTGCCGGCAAAAGTCAATCATAGTCAGTTAGCTCCACTGTAAAGTGACCCCCCCATGCCCCCCACCCCCCCTTGTAGTATTCAGTTGAGTACTTTCTCTATTCTTGCCTTTTTCAGATGAGAGAGGAATTTGAGGTGTCGATGCAGAGTTTGAGGGATAACTTGAAGACAGTGAAATCCAATATTGCGGTGAATCTGGACCGGCAGGTCACCGTCATGAGCAAGAAGATGGATGATCAAAAGCTGCATTTCCAGTCCCTCTTAGGTCATAGTGTCGGCGATAGAATAAAAGCTTTAGAAACCCAGATTGCCGAGGTAATGGAGGTGTTAAGAAACTAATGTGGATTATTTTTTTTTTGTTTCCCGCATACTGTGTTTCAACCCAAACGACCTTCTGATTGCAGTTGTCAAAGGAGTTGCTGTCCATCCAATCGCAACCTCCTGCGCTGCCTTATCCTGACATCTCCGCCCAAAAACAGCTGACGCCGGAGTTCCAGCAGGCCATGGGGAAGTGGCTCACGGACCACATGCAGGTAAGGGGAGTTCTAAAGCAAGTTCCGGGACCACGGTCGACCTCTCGTTTGTTTGGATTTCGGATCAGTGCTGATTGCGAAACTTGCCAGCAAGCTACATTCTCGCAGTATTTGTTCATAAATAGAACGAGAATACATCTTGTATTGCTCCCGCTGATACGTTCGCAGCCGTCGTATTAAGATCGGCGTTTAGAGTGTAGGCGACATGAAGCTGTGACGAAACCAGGAAGTGCCCCTCTCTCCTCTCTCTCACTCTCTGCCTCTCTTACCTTGCAATATCTCGACATAACGTCACACCCAGCCACTCATTTTATTGGCTATGAGAAACTTCCTTGTCACTTGTCAACCTACGGGAACAGCCGTGGTCCAAAACTGGCAAAGATGCCGTTTTGCTGCATTGCGTGTAAGAATTTTGATTATTTTCCGGGACTTTTGAGGTCCCGTACAGGACATCACAATTTAGCCTAAAATACGGGGCGTCCTGGTGATGTTTTTTGGGGGGTTTAGCTAGCAAGCTAACTGCTCACTGTAGTGGTAGAATTGGACCTAGCAATAAATAAGTCGCAAATGTACTGGCTAACCACTGATGTGAAATAAGGTGCTCAATGGGGAGGAACTTATCCCAGACGCACAAGTTCTACCTATCCCTCTTTTGGAATAAGCGTCACAAAAAGCGTAAGTCTGCTGTCTCGTTTGTTTATCACACAGGCGCATGATGCGGTCAACCTAAAAGACAAAGGAGTCTCCTCAGCGTGGGCACAGCCCTTCTCGAACAGAATGTCCAACTTTGCTCTGGAAAGTCAAGGTAAGACACTTTCCACAATGTTTGCATCTAGCTAGAGCACATCTCGATTTATCTATCCATCCCATGCCACCTGTTGCATTGTATGGGTCACAATTTGATAGTTTGCGTGTTGTTCAGGTGCCCACGTGATCAGCACCCGCTGTTCCGAAACGTATCACACCCGCCCAGCATCTGTGAGCTTGTTTGGATTCCCCTTGTGGTACCCGCCGGAGAGCCCCCGCACTGTCATTCAGGTAATCATCTTCCCCTTCCTTCCGCTGTTGTTTTTATCCGTCCATGCCCACTTCTGCCTTCTTCACTCCCTGACACTTCAGGGCGAGCCAATGCTGCCAGGCAAATGTTGGGCCTTCAACGGTGCCCACGGGAATCTCGTCATCTTCCTGTCGCACCCAATCAGGATAACCCATGTGACGCTGGAGCACGTGCCGCGTGAAATCACCCCCACCGGCCGAATTGACTCTGCGCCCAAGGACTTTGAGGTTTATGTAAGTCCCCCCAAAACGTTGCCACCGGTTTTTCAAGTTACAAACCACCATTTGAGCTGTTTTTGCTCCCTCAGGGACTGAAAGACGAGGTGGAAGAAGGAACGCTGCTGGGAACTTTCACATACGACAAGGATGGCGAACCCACGCAAACATTTGAGCTGCCTGTGAGTTTCCAAGCCACGCCTACTTTACCTTCATGCTCGACCACAAATCATGCATTTTCATGTTTTTTTTTAAACCATCAAGTGACATAAATAAATAAAAAAATAAATAATAATAAATAATAATAATAATAATAATAATAATAATAATAATAATTATTATTATTATTATTATTATTATTATTGTAAATAAATCCTTATTCCGGTTAATAGTGAAATAAATGTACAGTACTTAAAATCACATTTAAAATGAGCCCCAAAGGCTCATGAACTAAATTATCCATGCATCCATCCATCCATTTTCTTGACCGCTTATTCCTCACAAGGGTCGCGGGGGCTGCTGGCGCCTATCTCAGCTGCCTCTGGGCAGTAGGCGGGGGACACCCTGGACTGGTTGCCAACCAATCGCAGTGAACTAAATTACCAAAGACTAAAACAAGGGACATTTTCGCTATGATTATAGTCAGTTTTATTTAGTTTTGTAAACGTAAAATGTAGTTTAGTTAGTTTTCGTTTTTTTAAAAGTATTTTCGTTTTCATTTTATTTATTTTCGTTCACAGAAATGTTTTTTTGAATATTAGTTTGAGTTATTTTGTTAGTTTTAGTTCACTAAAATAACATTGGACTAGTCTAAACAAGACATTCTGATTAATTAATTATTACATTTATGGAATAAGGGTTATGAAGCAAAATCCAGCCATTTTTATCCATCTCAGGGGGCGGCCATTTTGCCACTTGCTGTCGACTGAAGATGACATCACTGTGGCTCGGGCTGAGGCAATGACCAATCACAGCTCACCTGTTTTCTGAAGTTGAACCCCAACACCTAACCTTAACCCTGTTCAGCCCGCCCAAATCCAATCCCTAACCTTATCAGAGACTAGTGTGCACTGAGGAATCAGGATAAGTGCTGAGTGCGATAATAAACTGCCCCCTATATGTTAAAAGTGGAAGTCAACCTTGAGTTCCCTTCATGTCTTCATTTAAATTAAAAATGACAACAACAAAAAATGTTAGGCCACACAAGTTCTCATTGTCTCATTTTAAAAAATTATACTTTGTGTTATACTGGAACGTGGTGACCAAAGACCAAATTCCGAACCCATTCGCTTCTGCGCTCTTTCCTGACGCAGCCCAGCGATGTGATCTACCGCATGGTGGAGCTGCACGTCCTCAGCAACTGGGGTCACATGGAGTACACGTGCCTCTACCGCTTCCGGGTGCACGGCACCTGGGCGTGATGGCGGCTCGGCGCACCGCCCCCTGGAGGAAGTGGTGAGTGCCACCACAAAAGGCGCGTCTTCAAATATTGTTGCTGTCCCTTGAACTGTCAGTATACCTTTACCATAGCAAAGCTGGTACTCAGGCTCATTCTCGTGGCCTGTAAGAGTGTCGAAGGATGTAAATAATATTAGGTCAAAATTATACACACAATTTATTCATGTTTATCTTATTCAAATGACACTTTTCTCTGTGAAATCCATGTGTTTTCTCATGAAATGTAGCACAGGTTAATCCCGCTCGAAATAAAATGTTGCAACTGTTTGAAATGAATGCATATATGTAGAACAAGGCAGTCCTACTTTGGATCATCATGTTCAGTGTTATTTTCATGCAGTTTGAAAAGTCCTGTTTGCTTGACAGTAAAGTTTGTATGGGAAACTACTTGATACAAAAACGTTTTGTTGTATCTCTGTTCAATTACTAAATGTGTTTTTCCATATTAAAGAGTAGACCATAATAAAAAATGAAAGATAATTCAATTCCTGACTCATATATAAATATAACATGTACAATATTATTAAAAAAAAAAAAAAAGTGACTAAACAAAATGTCATACTTGTTGCAGCTAGTCAGATAGCTGCATGCTAACACTGTTAGCTATGAGCTTGGTTTTTGAAGTTCCACTGCACACATTCATTTCAACTTTTAAAAAAAATTATTTATGGGTTTATTGAACATATAAACACATTACAAAATAGGAAACTTGAAGTAAGAAAATATATAATACATAGATTTGAAATACTATGCTGTATTGAAATACAAAACATGCCTGTAGCAGCTAGCTGCTAACACTAATGTTACCTGTGAAATCCACTTTTTCCACTATACACATTATACCATCGAAAAACTATTAATAAATACACACATACCCAACTGGCTAGCTAGCTTGCTGCTAACGCTAACTCACTTTGTGGGTCACACTGCACACCATTGAAACACTAATCTCCATTAAATGCGGAACATGCTTATAGGATGCTAATGTTAGCCACTGACGCTGCTTTTCAGGTCAACTGCGTATATTCATTTTGCAACTGAAACAATATTCTGCATAAAATATGCTAGCCATGAGTTTGCACACTACTCTGTATTCAGTATCTACACAGGAATACTTGAAAAACAACTTTTTTCAAGACAGAGTCATCTACTGGATTAGGTGGGGCACTGCATCACTAACATCAATTTTAATCCTAATTGCTTAACTCTTTGTTTTTTTTTATTCCCAGCAGGCTTTTTTTCTTCTTCTAGATCATGCTGGTAAGACGTTGCATTCAATTTTTCAGCTTGCGTCACTTGTTTGCACCAAACAGCCAGAGGCACCAGGAAGACCCAAGATTAGCTTCGGTTGCCAACGCACTCGGACAGACGACGCAAAGAGAACGTCAGGTGGCTATGAGAACCTGCCTGACGAGTACGACGCCCCTTTTTGCTTACTGGACCAACCAATGGCCAACCGACAAGAATTCATCTTATGTGCAGTGTGTTTTTATGCTGATGATTTGCACAGAAAGTTCTCGTTTCCAATAACTTGAAGCAGCTGCAAACACTGTTAAGGTAAGAACCACAGTTTGTGTGTATTATTATTTTTTTCCAAGCATCTCCTCAGCTTGGTTTCACCACTGTGAATGAAAACTTTTTTTACGGCTTTTCCCGTAATATTACAATTGTGCTTCTTACTATGATTTATTTTCTTCTTAGAAAATGACTTTGTTCTCGGAAAATGTACTTATTTATTAATTTATGTATTTATTCGCATGAAACAAGTACTTAAATGCATAAAATTCTTCTTTTATTTATTTAAAATAAATGTGCTTATTGTTCTATGAAAAAAAAAGCATAAAATTTGTTTTCAACATATGAAGCTTTCTCTTCACAAATTCTTCAGCAAATTCCTTTTTGAAGTAATGACTTCATTCTCACAAAATAGCATCTTTTCTCATGAAATTGTACACTTTTACTGTCAACTTTTTCATAATTTGTGTGACTCACGTCTAGTAAAATAAGAAGTATTACAATGCTTTTTCTTTGTGACCAATTTCATAATATGACAACTTATATCTTAAAATTACATGTTTTTTTTTTCTTACAATATTGCCACAGCTCAAATTTCTTACTGGTTATATGAGCGCTTCTAATATCATCCAAGATATTGCTGATAAAGGCTGAATGGAAGCAACTGGACTCTTTTTGTTTGCTGAACTGTTTGTGTTCTTGTTTTGGAAAATATTCAAATATGAATTAGCCAAATGAATTAGCTGTTAATACTTATTTACATACAGTTACATCTGCTTTTTTTAATATATAAATAATTTGAAGATTTTATTTAAAAAAAAAATTGTCTCATTAATTAATTTCTCTTAAAATTTACTCTTGAACATGTTTTGGTGGCGATGTTAATTTCATAAATTTAACGATGCAGTGTTCAGTAACTCAAAAAAAATGCCTTTGTAGGAAAATGTAATTCTAATAATTCTAGACATTTTTTTTTCATTTTCTGCATCCTATGTGAGAAACTGAATACTATAAACTTCTTCCCCCTTCATCCCGTCAACTTGTCTGACCTCCAAGATGAACTCAAGCGGCGCGGTCGGCCCCCCACTGTGGTACCAGTATCAAATGTGTGCCGTGGCGCCGTACGGCTTTGTCTTCTACTACGGCGTCAAGGTGTTGAACCTGTTGGTGGGCGCCCCCTGCAACGGCCTGGTCATTTGGCAGATTGGCGCCAAGAAGAGCGACGCGTGCACCTCGGACGTGTTCATCCTCAACCTGGCCATCCTGGATGCGTACTTCTGCCTCATGATGCCCACCGAGCTGCTCAACTCCCTGCTGCTGGACGACGTGCGCATCTGGTACCTGCAGAGGTTCTCGTATGGCGTCAAGGACGCGGGGGTGCTCTTCTTGGTGAGGATTAGGTGTGTTTTATAAGATTAGAAAGTGTTCCCGGGCTATAATGCGGTTCACTCATCACATCCTCGCTGTTTTTTTTTCCAGTGCAGTTTTGCATGCATTTTTTTTTTTTACATTAATGTACCTATTTTATGAAATTTATGAAGGTTTGAACATTGAGAGTGTTTAAACGAGAGAAATGTGAGAAAATGTAAATGCCTCGATAAGAAAAGTAAGTATGGTGAGGAGTTTTAGAGCCTTAAACTTTTTTTTAACTCATTAGCTCCCAAAAACGTATAAATACGTCATATTTTAAATGTTTTAACTCATTCACTCCCAAAAACGTATTTATACATTTTTTAATGTCTTTTTTTTTCTTTTTTTTTAAATAATGTAAGAGCATACAGAAGTATTTGGTGCAGCTTCTGACATGAAGAAGTGGCTTATGTAACAATGGTAGTTGCT
This sequence comes from Festucalex cinctus, assembly GCF_051991245.1. NCBI lineage: Eukaryota > Metazoa > Chordata > Actinopteri > Syngnathiformes > Syngnathidae > Festucalex > Festucalex cinctus. Next base: position 6,837,128 of record NC_135416.1, on the reverse strand, counting down.
ACAAAAAAATGGCCAGCAGGTGGCGGCAGAGTGAGATCAGCCAGGGCTATGTTGCAACAAGCTCGTTTTGATAGTGTTTTTTTTTACCTGGAATGTGAATATCAAGGAAATCTATCTGTATTCTAATGCTAATATCTACAAAACGGAAACAGACACAAATCTATTTTTTTTTCCTGATCAAAGAAAAGACTAATGTTTCTTTTTGTAGGTTCCATGTTTTGATAACAATAGAACACAATATTCTGTGGGCCTTGTAAAATCAGTCAAAATCCAGTATAACAGCTGGGAGCAAAGGGGGTTGCTTCTGTGAAAATGGCTGGGAGTGAATGAGTTAAGTGTCCCAAAGACGTATTTATACGTTTTTTTTAATTTATTTATTTTTATGCCAGAGCATAGAGAAGGCTTTGATGCAGTCTCTACTGCAGAAAATAGAGAGAGATCAACCAGGCCATGTTAAATAAAACAAGCTGATTTCCCCACAGTTCTAAACAGAATTGTGAAAAATGATGAAACTTAGCTAATTTTATTGCTAATTGCTGCACAGCGGAAACAGATTATATACTTTTTTCCCCTGGTAAAAGAAGAGACTCTAATCTCTCTTTTGGTATGTTTCATATTTTAGTGAATGAGTTAATAAATGTAAAACACAAAGCTAACTAGTAACTACTACGCGGTATTCATTTATTGCGTGTATTTGTTGGACCCTAACCCCAGCGAAAAATGAGGGACCACTACTCTTAAAAACAGTCGTGTCAAAAGGAGGGACGTAACAATAAGCACAATATCGCGATATTGTGATATTACAACTGCCACAATATCGTCGTCCTGTTCACAATATTTCAATGCAACACAAAGTCAGGTTGATTTACATTTGTGCAGTTCTAGCACCCTCTGGTGGATAGAGATTAAAGTCAGAATTCTCACTTTAGTCAGAATTCTGAGAATAAAGTGAGAATTCTCATTTTAAAGTCAGAATTGTGAGATTAAAATCAGAATTCTCACTTTAAAGTCTGTATTCTGAGAATAAAGTGAGACTCCTGCCAACGCTTTTTTCCCCTCTTCACTGGCTCTAATCCTCTTCTGTATATAAAGTTGCTATGCAAAGATCGGATGCTTCCTTTCTTTTAGGTGTGCGTCTGCGTGGACCGCCACACGGCGGTGGTCCATCCCATGCTGTTCGCGAGCATCCGGGACAACAAAATCCGCACGGGCATCTCGGTGGCCGCGTGGGCCGTGATCGCCGCCTACGCCCTGGCCAAGTGCATCCTGGGCTCCATGAGCGTCAACGGCGTGTTCAGCGGCGTGGTGCTCTTCGCCCTGGCCGTCATGGTGCTGTGCAACATCTCCGTCATCTGGGTGCTGCGGCGCTCCGTGGCCGGCAAGGAGGCCATGCACCCGGCCAAGAAGAAGGCCCTCAAAATGGTGCTCATCGTCCTGGCCATCATCGTGGTCAACTACCTGCCGCCCGTGCTCATGCCCTTTGCGCCTTACTACTCCCTGATGGAGTTCCGTTGCCAGATCAGGATCTGCGTGTACTCCATCATGGACCTGAGCTGCAGCGTTGAGCCGCTCCTCTACATCACCAAGATGGAGTGCGCGGGAGGTCGGGGCTGCGGGTGCTGCGTTGCGAGGACGCCGCACCGCGTCGATGTCTGACCCTGATTCTACTTCATTTCTAAAAAACAAACAAAAAAAAACTACTGCATACGTATATGCGGCTGCATTAGTGCATCTTCTTTAGTGATGTAAGTTGTAATATCATCATTCACCACTAGATGGCAACCATGGCTTAGTTGTGCTTACATGTACATTGAGTCTATATGCATACTACATCATGAGCAGGCCAAATTATTATTTTTCATTTGGAATGATATGCAGGACAAGTACCTCAGTCATATTAAAATTTTGAGAGGAAAAAAAAACAATTCTTTCACTTTGTTGGTTTTCTATTGAGCAGTTTTGTGCCCTTGAATGGTAATTTTTATGCAAGAGAGCCCTTTGCACATAAGGGAATTTGTTGTTTGCTTCAAACCCTTTGTTGTTGAGTAACTGAGAATAGTGGATCTTTTATACATGCATTGAGAAATGTTCAAAGAAAATGAAAATATTAAGAGCATGTATTTCGTCCATAATCTAAAATAGCAATTTTGTCATATATGTGATTAGGAAGTGCGTGATCCTAAGTGGCCCCAGAGGAGCATCAGTGAAAAATTGTGGCCCCCTCCAGCATTTAAATTGGTCATCTCTGTTTTAGATTATAACTCTCAAAGTCCTGTTTTTTGTTTCAGCTTCAAGGTTTGTCTGCCGCTGGTTTTTGTTTGTTTGTTTTTTTGCCACAAATCATCCAGAGAAACACATCGCAACCAAACTAGCATTGCAAAACCAATCACAAGTCCAGAACTATCAGCCCACCACCAGCACAAATCCTCATGATCAAAGACACACACACACGACACGTGGTCCCAAAAAATAGGATTGTGGGTGGATATTAAACGTTATTTTGAACACAAAAACTACAAGGTGTAAAAAAACAAACAAACAAAAAACAAGAAACTTTAGAGGGGAAAAAAAAAAAGCTTACAGCACCTGGTATTCCCAGGCGGTCTCCCATCCAAGTACTAACCAGGCCCGACCCTGCTTAGCTTCCGAGATCGGACGAGATCGGGCGTTCTCAGGGTAGTATGGCCGTAAGCCGAACGAGGATGTAAAACATGTTCTTTTATAGGTGTAACAGTTGTAGTATGGCTAAAATCCTTTGTGCTTCCATGCTAATCTTGGAATGCTAAAATATGCGGTAGCTCATCCTTTGAGAAAATTGAGAGCTATCTACTGGTTGAGGCCACCGCCAGCACAAAATCTCATGATCAAAGACACACACAACACGTGGTCCCAAAAAATAGGATTGTGGGTGGGTATTAAGTGTTATTCTGAACACAAAAACTACAAGGTGTAAAAAACAAACAAACAAAAAGAAACTTTGAAAAAAAAAAAAAAAAAAGCTTACAGCACCTGGTATTCCCAGGCGGTCTCCCATCCAAGTACTAACCAGGCCCGACCCTGCTTAGCTTCCGAGATCGGACGAGATCGGGCGTTCTCAGGGTAGTATGGCCGTAAGCCGAAAGTAAGCGTAAAACATATTCTTTTATAGGAGTAACAGTTGTATTATAGCTAATCTTTTGTGCTGCTATCTTAGCTCGAAAGGCTAATCTTGGAATGCTAAAATATGCGGTTGCTCATCCTTTGAGAAAACTGAGAGCTATCTACTGGTTCAGCCCACCGGCAGCACAAAATCTCATGATCAAAGACACACACAACACGTGGTCCCAAAAAATAGGATTGTGGGTGGATATTAAGCGTTATTTTGAACACAAAAACTAACAAGTGGTTAAAAAAAGACATTTTACAATTTAAAAAAAAAAAAAAAAAGCTTACAGCACCTGGTATTCCCAGGCGGTCTCCCATCCAAGTACTAACCAGGCCCGACCCTGCTTAGCTTCCGAGATCGGACGAGATCGGGCGTTCTCAGGGTAGTATGGCCGTAAGACGAATGTGAATGTAAAACATGTTCTTTTATAGGAGTAACAGTTGTAGTATGGCTAAAATCCTTTGTGCTTCCATGCTAATCTTGGAATGCTAAAATATGCGGTAGCTCATCCTTTGAGAAAATTGAGAGCTATCTACTGGTTCAGCCCACCGCCAGCACAAAATCTCATGATAAAAGACACACACACGACACGTGGTCCCAAAAAATAGGATTGTGGGTGGATATTAAGTGTTATTCTGAACACAAAAACTACAAGGTGTAAAAAACAAACAAACAAACAAAAAGAAACTTTGAAAAAAAAAAAAAAAAAAAAAAAAGCTTACAGCACCTGGTATTCCCAGGCGGTCTCCCATCCAAGTACTAACCAGGCCCGACCCTGCTTAGCTTCCGAGATCGGACGAGATCGGGCGTGCTCAGGGTAGTATGGCCGTAAGCCGAATGGGAATGTAAAACATGTTCTTTTATAGGAGTAACAGTTGTATATAGTGTGCCATTTTAGCTACAAAGGCTAATCTTTGGAATGCTAAAATTTGCGTTAGATAATCCTTTGAAAAAAAATTGAGAGCCACCAAGATCTACAAAATAATAAATAACAAGAAAAGAAAAACGGACAAGAGCAGAGAGCACCCACATGATTAGATTACAGCACCCTGGCCCCAACCCTGGCCACCTCTGATTGACCGGCCACATTTACCTGAAAAGAAAAATCAATTCACAAGTTTAGCCAACAGATGGCGCCAATGACTGTCAAATGCTTTGAAGAAGTTGTTTTTGTGAAGTCTCGTAGAACTTCACATACTCGCGGTTCGTCGCCGGAGATTTCGCCAAACGGCTTTCCTAAGCATTTTGCTCTTTTAAAGCACGGGTGTCCAAACTTTTTCATTTGATGGCCACATACAGAAAATCACAAGGATGCAAAGGCCACATAATGTTATGAAGATAAATTGGGTTTAGTCCTAAATGTACAAATAATTTATTTGAGCTTTTGCATATTTAGAAAAATGGTATAGTACGTAAACCAATTTATTTGTAAAATGGCAGTAGGGTTATTATAGTTTTCGAATTTTTTATTTTAGTTTTTATTTCGTTTTGAGCTTTGTTTTTTATATTTAGTTAGTTTTAATTAGTTTTCAGAGTGGTTCTGTTAGTTTTTATTAGTTTTAGTTTAGTTAGTTTCAGTCTTAGTTTTAGGGTTTTATTATGTGTATTACTTGTGCGCAATATTAAAAAAATAAAAAATAAAAAATAAAAAATAAAAACACCATGGGAGCGACGTCATCTGAAGGTGCTTTTCTATTGGCTGCTGCTAGATGACATTATTTGAGCTCAAAGGCTCATGCATTAAATTACCAAAGACAAAAATGAAGGACATTTTTGCTATAATTATAGTTTTGTAAACATAAAATGTAGTTTCAGTTAGTTTTTGTTTTTAAAAAAGCATTTTCGTTTTTATTTTGTTAACGAAATTGTTTATGGAATTTTAGTTTTAGTTATTTTGTTAGTTTTGGTTAACTAAAATAACCTTTAATGGCACCCGTGTTTTTCGACACACTCCCTTCTTACTTTGACCAACTCCAAACATTTTTTTTGTTAATTTATTTTAACTGAGTCAAATGCCATTTTTAGCATATGCGTTGAAACGTCCACTGATAAATGGATGGCGGGCCACAAATGGCCCCCGGGCCGTAGTTTGGACGCAACTGTTTTAAAGTTCTTTCGCCAATACGGGTGTCGCCTGTAATTTTATTTAACTCCTTCATTCAGCCTCAGTTTTCCATCCCTAAAGCTTGGTGGTAACTTTGCTAGCTGGTGAAGAAAGAACAATATACAAGTGACCCACCGTGAATCATTTTATTTTCAAGGCACCACTGTAGTACAATACAAACATTTTAAATTAATGCTTAATTTTCACATACAGCTATGGGCTACTAAAAAGAAAGACTGATGAAGGACCGACCATTTGTGGCCGTAGTTTGGCTACAACACAAAGTTTGACTGAAGAAACTGCAATCAACAAAGATGGTGAAAATGTCTTTTAATGCCAACCTCACTGAAAACAGTTCTACTTTAAGGTCATTTTGGCATACATCTCCTCCAAACTCTCCACGGACGCTCCGGGTCCATCTTGCGAGGTGACGTAACCCGGATACGAGAGGAAGCACCGCTGAGGCGTCGGCTGCGCACTGTGATTCCTTTCCTCGGCAGACGGCAGCTGCAGCAGCGGGATCAACTTGGCGTGGGCGTAATCGATCTCGAAGCCCTCGAAGATGAGCCCCACCCCCCACGCCCCCAAACCCTTCTCTAGGAGATGAGACACCTTGCGGGCGGCCAGCACCAGCGCCTCGTAGTCGCGCTCCTCCAGCCCAAAAATGTCGGAGGACAGAGGACGGCGCGGCACCAGCACAGTGAAGCCGGGCGAGTTGGGGAACGGCGTGAGGAATGACACGTGGCCCTCGTCCTCCCACACCCGCCACTGCTGCTCCTCGCCCCGGACGATGCGCGAGAACAGCCCCGGGTGAGACTGGTCGTCGCCCAGGAAAGTCAGGTTGGGTTTTGCATCCGGGTTGGGGAGTTTGGAGCGGATCCTGGCCAGGATTTCATTCAGGCGGGCTTCGCTCCATCGGGGCGCCGTCTTGGAGGTGCAGTAGCCCGGGTCGTGGGTGTGGTGCTCCTCCTCTCCTGCCAGGTGAGGACGCCATTCTGCATCCAGGCCGTGCAGAGGGAGGATACGTATCTGGAAGATTAAAATCGACTGTAACTCATCATGTAAAAAAAAAAAAAAAGCACAAGTCTCCAATGATCTTTTACCATTATAGACCAGTCGGAATCTCTAATGTTACGTCAAACTTTTCATGACAGTTCAGTTCAGTAACTTCACCAACACTTGACAAAAGTCCAAAAGTTACCCACCATTACAAAGTGGTTTCTTATGAGTACAATGGAAAAATAGGTACACACCTGAGCGGGTCTGTCCACGTGGGGTCTGGTGACCAGGGCGCACCGGTGTACCTGGAGCTTGTCGCACAACAGCCGGGCCACCGCCCTGGCCCCCAGCATCCAGGATAAATATTCCGCCTCCTCCAGGTGAAAGATGCTGCCCGCCATCGTTCTGGGCACGCGGCGCTCCAGTATCACCGAGCCGGGCATCCATGGCCGAGGGTGAAGGTAGGCCACGAGGCGCTCCGACTCCCAGACAACATGGTGGGGACTGGCAGACATTCTGTGGAAACAGGAGGGAAGTATCTGTATTTTTTATTACTCTTACACCCTGATTTATTCAAACTCAAAGTTACCACACATCTGTCACTATTTGAAATGCCTCAAGAAGTAACCTCAAAGGAAGTTCAAATGTTCTATTCACCTTTACAAAAACCTGGCATTTCGAACCTTTTATATTGCCTATACCTGCTCTTTCTACTCCTTACCTTTATCAAAAGTGTCTTTTGACTTTTTCAACTTCTGCGGATGACAAGACGTCAACAAAGACGATGGCTATTTACCATTTTAATCAAGTACATTTTAGTCGGTACAATTTTAATTTTTATTTAAGGAATTGAATCAATACTTCTACTTTAACCATAACAAAAAAAAACGTAATATTTCCTTTCCTATAGTTTAAAATGATCAATATCTATAAAAACACAACCGCACAATGATGACGTAAGATACGCGACAAGGCTACCCGAACACGTGATCAAATAGAACAGACAACAACACACAAATACCCCGAACCAAACGTTCACGTCAAATTAACCGACCAAGCCTACCTTGCGCTGAAAACCCTCGTAAAAAAAACATACAGAAGAAAGGAGAAAGACTCAAACCAACCTGCCTTGCGTTACTTCAGGCTCGTGGCGAAGTGTCGCGTGAAAGGCACAAAGTGCGACAATCACGCGACAGCAGAGCCACTTTCGTCACATATTCGTCACAATGAGAAATGAAACTGGTATCATTCATCTAAAAAAAAACAAAAAAAACAATTACTCATAAATGTAGTCCGTAAATTTGCCCTGCTTTGCAGCTTAGTTATTTGCGTCTGTATCGCCCGCCCCCCAGTGGCCCAGAACCAGAAGACGGGATCGTGACGTGCAAAGCATGCGGCGTTTTTTACCCTCGGAAATATGGAACATTTTGGCTGAGAAGAAAAACAACCTAAACGCAGCCGGAACTGCCATTTAATTAAACTATATATATGAAACAAAACCTTCTAATTTCCAATGTAACCTTTCAAGACGACCGCACTACGCATAAATTCCAAGTAAAGCGTCTTTTTTTTTTTTTTTTTTGAAGCATTTACAATTTCGAGTGTCTACAAATCCATCGTGATAACCCATTTTGTCCAATTGTACCGGTGTGTTTTGATAACTTATTTACATAGACGGTGTAATAAGAGTATTATAAATGTTAAGCAGTCTAGCTGCATTTGCTATATTTAAATAGTCGTTATAACGACGTAAAGTCCAATGATTTTGTCAAGTGGAGCGTTTATGTCAGTGCTTTTTAAGAGTACAACCAAACACTATAAACGTGTCCACACAAAACTCTTTACTTTCTGTGACGTTATCAGTGCGTGTGATGTCGTTGCTGAACAACACTTTAATACAGTAATTTGCTTGGACATTTTGTAATCACCATTTAATCTACATTGCTAAATGAGCCTCATCCAATTGGATATGGACTGAGACTTTATTGAGCCTACATTTGTTGTCTAAGAATAATAGCATTACATTTAATTCCATACAAATGTTTCAAGGTCACTATAGACAAATAAAAGCATTTATGTGAGTTGCTTTTAATTAAGTTTGGTGCACCTATATATTGACTGTTGTATAAATTTACTAGAAATTGTGTCATGAGCCAAAACGATCAAGAAACAGAAAAGGTATTGCGATACATCCTCAGTCACAGCATAAAGCAGTCCTAACATGTATGCAGATCAGCTGGCTTTAATGCTATTTGAATGCTTTTTTAAAAGAAATTAATCATGTATTTACATAAAACAATTAAGCTAGTAATATTACTTTTACTGTCTTTAAAAATATATCTATTTAATTTTATTTTATTTTATTTTATTTTATTTTATTTTATTTTATTTTATTTTATTTTATTTTATTTTATTTTATTTTATTTTATTTTATTTTATTTATACTCTTATGGGATTCACGCAAAATTATATTAGGGCGAGCTGCACAACCAAAGTGTTCACGGTTCTGTGTGCTCAGTTTGTTTTGGATGTCTGTTGATTTTGGAATGAATAAAAGCAACAACAACAAAAAAAAAAGCCATCCCGTACAGCAGGTGTCGCTACTAAACTGGTACAGTAGCCAAACCCGCGTCCGGTTCCGACGTAACGACCTCGGTGGTGTCATTGGACAACAATATCGAATAAATAAACGATCATGTCTGGCTACACTCCGGACGAGAAGCTCCGTTTGGACCAGCTCGCACAGCTCCGAAGGCAGTGGCTGAAGGACCAGGAACTCAGTCCAAGGGAGCCCGTGGTACAGGCGAAACCGCCCGGCGCCGTCGCCAAATTCTGGGAACGTTTTCTGGAGCCCAAAAGCCTGTGGAGGCTCTACGTGAGTGATGCTAACACTAACTAGCAACGATGCTAACACATGCTCAACCGTTCATAGTAAGCTATTTGTTTTTTGTTTTGTTTTGTTTTTTTGTTACAAATATGAATATAGAGGGAAAATGTTAACTAATGGGACCGCAGGCCTTAAGTTTGACGTCTAATTGCTGTTGTTTATCATCTATATTACGCTACTATTTTTTTTCCCATTAATTAACTTGTTTCTCTTTACAGACATACAAAGCCTACAGAGGGAGTTACCTCACATTAACTCGCGTTTTGATTCCTGCTTGGATTGTCCACTACGTCGTCAAATACCACTCTGCTGTAAGTTAAAGCTAACTTTTCAACATCCACATCACAATACTGAACAGTATTTTTCCCTATGTACTGTTCCTGCAGGAGTAATTAAAGATCAAAGTCACTCTGCCGATTTTGTTTGTAGTTGCAAGTAAAAGTTTAGACATTGATTATTTTGCCATGACCGGCAGCTCTCTTGCTATTATTTTGCACAAACAGCTCTGATTGGCCAGCGCATGCACTGCACTGTCCGTGGTTCCTGCCTCGCCTCACTCACCCCCTTTTGTCTTTTCAAATGCAGCAATAGTGTATTCAGTTGGAACGCTGTGTTGAGCCATATCAGTCACTCAGGCTGAGCAATTTTGAACACAGGAAAAACCTGCAATAAAATAAAGAGCTAAAGTGCGGTATTTGAACTCGTGACACAGCACCTTCGGGGCGGCCGCAATGTTCATTTTGCCATGAGCTGGTGCATATTCGGTGCAGAATTTTTACTTGTGGTTCTTGCACGATTCACGGCAAAATAACGTTAGGTGGCAAGTTGCTGGTCATGGCAAAATAACCATGGCAAAAGGTCGAAGAGGTCTCGGTGATGAAATCAAGCTTCACAATAATTTCATTAAAAAAAATGTAATAAAGTGTCAATTGAAGTGGGTAATTTGAGCTTTGAGTGTTTTGTGTTACGTGCATGTTCATAGGTTGGGGGGATTTCCTAACTCAAAACATCACGGTAATGAATAACATCTAATAACTACATTTTGTTGTTATTGTCCTTCACAGGAAAAACCATACGGCATTGTAGCATTGAAACCGAGACTTTTCCCAGTAAGTGTCACCAATTCATTTGCTAACTTATTTCCATGTATTTTTAATTTTTGAATGATATTTTTTATATCAGTTTTTATTTTCACTTTTGTTTATTTTATTTATTCATTTGTTTGTTTTTTATTGGGGGGGGGGGGGGGGGGGCAGTTTTGGTCATGGCATAGTAATTGTTACTATTGTAGAGTTCATGACCCCAAAAGACTGGCCTCTGTTTGGTCTATTCCCATTTGTCAAGTAGCATATAATAGACATGCAGTTGAAAGAGGGCGTGTCAATGTCAAATCTACCTATTCTTATCTGTGGTAATATTATGTAATGATTTGATGAATTGATTTTTTTTTATATATATATATTGATTATGCTAAAACCTCATTTTCGGAAATATGGGCCACTGTGACTCAGTTTGCTATGCCAGGTCACAACTATTCGGATTTAGCGGTTCGGGCTTATGGAATGAACCTCTTTATGGAGAAAAATGTGTGTTTTATCCTTTGTTTTGTTTTTAGGGTGACACTATTATGGAGACGGGTGAAGTTGTTCCGGAACTCCCCGAGAGCCACGGTCATCATTGACCCATTGAATTTCAAAATGTCTGTTTGTAAAAACTGTATGCCAATTAAAAATATTATAAGTCACGTTGTGTGTGTGTGTGTCTGTTACTAAATGTTAAGTAACATAGTTATTAGGCATTTGTGTCACATGTTGCTATTGCCATTCAGTCCATCTACCGTCTCCCAATTAAAGTGAATCACTCTTATTCTGAAGGTCGGAAGTTCTCCACGGTTTACGAAAGACAACAATGTACCGTTGGAGAATGACGTCATTCAGGCGCGCGTCGTTTCTTGGGAAGAATGTTGGAATATGCCAAATGTTGCTTCAAGTGCGATTCTAAAACACGGAGCAAGTTGAATCAGTCGTTACCCTACCCGAGCAATTAAAAACTGGAGGTAAATATGTCATTTTATGTCAATTCAAACTACTCAAGGGCAGTTAGCCGACCTAGCCCGCTAGCATTAGCTGTAGCTAGCTCTACCGACTCGCTAACCAATTGCCATACTTTTAAAAGCACAAAACAGTCTCTATAGCGTTGAGGTATTAGGACTGCCTTAAATGTTTACTTTTAAAGTAATCTCATAATGTCTCGAGTTATTAACATTTAACTTGGGAGGTGTAAAAATAGTAGGAAGGGAGCAAGCACCCGGTTAGTGTTAGCCACGTACATATAATGTATATCTTGCGATATAGATTCTGTATAATATATGGCGATACGTTTTCGATAAAGGTGTTTACTTTAACATTGATGCAAGAGTAGTAAGGTATTAAATGTCGTCTGACATAGTACACCTAGATTCAACAGATGAAAACCAATTCTACTTGTTCATGTTAGAAAACACTAAGAGTGTCGTGTTTATTATTGGGTAAGCAAAATTTTGTTCTCGTTTTGTTTGAATTGGATGTACACTTCTCCCAGTGCATCTAAAATGACGAGATAACTTAAATCGGAATGACAACCAGGTCTACAAGACTGCATGTAATTACTTTTATCCTGAATGGGTAAAAGTAATTATGCCCATAGAAAAATAATTCTATTAGGAGTTTGGGTCATTCCATGTCATTTCATCAAATGTCTCCCACCTGACTATCTCAGAATGTCCTGTAAAAAGACACACTTGTTAATAGGGAAAATCCAATATAATAGGTCAATGTCTCTCATGAAGAATCATTGAATGTAGGGTAGTTGAGAAGGTTTTTGTAATCATAACCTGAAGACATTTTAAAACTGCAATATCTGGGGAAACTCTCACTTGCTGCCTTCAAAATTTCAACAGTGTATATCTATTACCAAAGTTGAACTTATTTTTCTTCCAGACCATGTCTGCAATCAAGCTTGCCCTGCAGCAGAACCAGAAGAGGAACAAGAGGAAAACCCCGGAAGCCAAGTCTGCCGAAGTGTCCCCGGACTCCAAGTGTCCCATCTGCTTGGACGTCTTTAACAACATTGCCTACCTGGACATCTGCCTGCACAAGTTCTGTTTTCGCTGTATCCACGAGTGGTCCAAGAACAAGGCCGAATGCCCGTTATGCAAGCAGCCGTTTAATTCCATTTATCACAGTATCAAGTCGGAGCAAGACTTTAAACAGTATGACCTGAGGCCAGTGACTAATGGATCTTTTGGGATGATTGGCGGCGTGCGGTTTAGGTACCGTACCACCCTTACTGGGGTGCAGCGGCACCGCTGGGGACGGACTTCTCCCCCTCCGGATAACGGCGTCCTATTTGAATCGACGGCCAATCCTCCCCAGCAGCAGCAGTCTCGCTACATCCGGCGCATGATGATGAGGATGGCAGCCAAGAGGAGAGCGGCGAGCGAAGGCCGCCAGTTCCACAATGTCAGAGAGCTCGAAATGGTCAACTTCCGGCGGGAACTTTACCGGCAGGGGTTGAGGGTCCGCACTGTGTGCGACGGCGGACGTTCCCGGGACACCTCGGCTGAATTCTATCGCAGAAACCCCGCCTGCTTGCACAGACTCATCCCTTGGCTGAAAAGAGAGCTCGTGGTGCTCTACGGTGCGCATGGCTCCCTGGTTAACATCGTCCAGCACATCATCATGTCCCGCATTACCCGTGTGGACATGGAGGACCGAGCAATCCAGGAAGAGCTCTGGCCGTTTCTGCAGGGCCGCACTGACCATTTCCTGCACGAATTCATCAGCTTCGCTAAGTCCCCGTTCAACATGGACGCCTACGACCAACACGCCACGTACGAGGGCTCGGCCCACTCCTCCGATTCGGACATCAGCTCCGACTCGTCCGTCATAGCGATTTCCGAGGACGAGAACGTAGACCTGGAGCCGCCCAGGACCCCCGGATACACCGCGACCAATCTGAGCCGATGCTTGTGGGATGACGAGACGCCGGGGCCGTCGTATTCCACCACGGCGGAGCCGAGTCGAGCGGGAACGGAGTCGGTCCAAGACTCCGACTCGGACAGCAGCTTAGAGGAGGAAGCGCGAGAAATCCCAACTTCACCTGCGCACATTCAAGTCGACGACTGCTTGTCTTCGGAGAGCGACGACTGCGTCATCGTAGGTTTTATTAAGCCGAGCGCCGAAAGAACCCCCGAGCTGGTGCACCTGTCCTCCGACGAGTACTGGAGTGACGACGCTGAAGAAGTGCCGCCACTGCCGCAGCACGTTCGCTTCGACAGTGACAGCCCCACAACCTCGCCGAGGAGCATGGAAACAGACCCCTGTTGTCATCTTGTTACCAAAGAAAGACTCGTTACCCTCAAGTCCAAAGTATGCAAGGCATCGAGCGAGTCCGGGAGAAAAGACGGAGGCAGTTGTGAGCGATCCAGCCGCAAACGGGTCTCGAAGGACAGAAAGCATAAGAGGAAACGGTCGGGTGCCGAGCGCCAACACCGCAGCCGCACCCCGGTAACCTGTCACAGCAGAGAGAGAGACTATTACTACAACCGCAGAGACAGGAAATGCGACGGTAAACACAGAAGGAAAGAGAGCGACGTCAACCATCAAGCTAGCCGAAAGCATTCCGACCGACGCCTTCGCTCCAGAAGTCGCAGCAGGACACCGAGACTGCGAGAGAGGCGAAAGTCCAGGTCCAGGACTCGGTCCAGGTCCAGAACTCGGTCCAGGTCCAGAACTAGGTCCAGGTCCAGAACTAGGTCCAGGTCCAGGACTTGCTCAACCTCGCCGTCGACGAGACGATCTCACCGCGAAAAGCCCGGCGGCAAGAGGAAATACAAAACCCGACATCTTGAGAACCCGTCGTCCCCTAAAGACGACACCCCCGCACCTGAGACGAAATCCGCAGACGGGAAAGACGAGAGGAGTCTGAGTGTCCGTGGCAAACATCATCATCATAGGAAGAAGAAGAAGAAAGACAAGAAGAAGAGCCGGCGGCAGAGGAGCAAAGAGAAGCACTCGCCAACTCCGATCACTATCGAGAGTGACAGCGATCGCGCTGATGGTACCCGAGCCGGAACCTCCAGCAAGGACCCGTCCCCCGTCAACGACGGCACAGATCAGCCAAATGACTCCGTTTGCGGCTTCAGCTGCTCCTCATGTTAAACCTCGTTTAAAAATGTTTAAATTGTAAGATGTGTTCTCAGGGATTGGTTTCTTTGTGCAATGTTATGTCCCCTTGCACATCACAATTTATATCTGAGAGTATTTGTATTAAAGTTATTTTTGACATTTTGTGTTTTTGAATTTCACTTATGGGAGAGCTTAATTTTGTCCATCATCCAAAGCAGGCACACACACAAACATTGCACACATTGGATTGAGATTTTTTATTTTGCGGCATAATCACATACCAATGTATAAATTATTTATTGACAAATTGAAATGTATTATGCTTAAAGTCAAAAGAGGTTTAAAATCACTGCACTGGTAAGGGCATCATCACGGGCTTGTACTCGGCATGTCACAGTTTTGAGATTTAGGGTTGAAATTCGGACTTGTTTTATTTGCCTTTTTTTTTTTTTTTTTTTTTTTTTTTTTTAAACATTCATCAAAATTGACAACATATTGGCAAGGCCGAGCCGCACGGTGGCAGACGAGTAAACAAAAAATAAAAGCACAAGTGCATAGACAGCCTGTGAAATGTGACACGAGTTCAGCATTTATGTAGTCTCACTAATGTTTTTAATGATATTGAGAAGTATGAGGTTAGATTTATTTGTTGTGGTGTTTCAGTATGGGCCAGAAAATTTAACAGAAAAGAAGTTTAAACTTTGGATAATGTCGTTTATAAACTCAACTGGAACGGAGAATGTGGCTGGTGAACAGAGAGCCAAAATAGGTATAGGTCTTAGTCAGACTTTTATAGGTAAACATTGGCTCGGGAATGTACAGTGTGAGTGAGGAGAGAGAAAATTAACCAGCCATTACGGTTCCCACCGCTGGTGTTTGTGTGGAAGTTTCATGCTTTTACTTTGAAGGGCCCGTATTATAACCAGGAAGGAAGAGAGATGTCGAGTGTCTTTTCCCAGCAAGTCCTGCAGTAGCTTCAAGTTGCTCACCTCGCAATTTGCTCTAATATTGTAAATAGTTAACCAGTGACGTCATGTCCTCTTCGGCACCCATTAAGGTAAAGAAAAAAAACATAAACTAAATCAATACACTAATTTATTTTATATTTAATCGTTGATAACCTCGCTAGCAGCAGTAAGCAACATTGCTAAAGATGAGGCTTTTCATCACTCATGAGACATAACAGCTGAGGCAAGCTAACATGTTTTGGAGGCATTTTTTTTTTAAAACTCGTGCTTTTTATTTGAATTTTAAGAGTAATATACGCGTCATTGTTAGCATTGCACTCGCACGAGGACGCTCCTATCTCGACTCTCTCACGTCACGCCAACTTTTCAAACTAAAAGTATGCCGAGCATCAGGACTCAGCATGCAATCATTTTTCTTGATGTATTTGTATCTAATTTATCGCACGAACCTCGCAGATTGGAATAATTGGCGGCTCGGGTTTGGACGATCCTGATATACTGGAGGGAAGAACTGAACGATATGTTGACACACCGTATGGAAAGGTTCGTTGTGTGCTCGACATTCTAACCTTTACATAACCTTTACACATAAACTCTCATGTCTTAACTATAAATGTTGTTTTGTTAACAGCCATCAGATGCCTTGATATTGGGGAAAATAAAAAATGTTGAATGTGTCCTCCTGGCAAGGTAAGACCCATCTATTTAATAGAATAATGTAATAGTGAGTAAATTAAAATGTAATAGCACCATCTTGTGACTCTTAATGGAACTGTCAGCTGTACCCGCCACCTCTTTTACTAAAACAGTTGTTTAATTGAGTGTTTCTCTGGCTGTTTTAACCTCAAGTAACACCTAAAAACAAATTACATGACTACACAAATACCATCATCATAACCAATGTGAGACTACGGCTTAGTAGACCCAAATTTTCATTATAAAAAAAGGGGGTGGGGGTAGAGGTTTTAGTTCCAATGTATGTTTAATGTTGTTTAAATTCACTTTAACATTATGCAGTTTAAAAATTACCACTGCACACAAATGTACAAAAAACAAGCTGTCCTTAAATAATGATTTGAATAAATTTTGTATTTATAAATGTTTATGTAATGAATTAATGTAATAACATGTTTAAAATAAAATTCTAATTAAATACAATTAAAAACAAATATTTTTAGAAAAAAAGTTCAAAACAATAGTAAATGTGTTATACAAATTAACTGTACATTGGCACTGATTGTTTTGCATGAGATTTTAGCTGTTTTCCCCCTTTGCTCATAGAAAAAGCAAAATGGCAGTGATATTCATTACAGATTCACTCTATTGCAAATTTTCATTTGTGACATTTGTAACCAGCCATTACAAATAACGTATCACCAGAAGAAAAGTGAGGGACTGTATATCTGCATCAGTACCGTTCAGTACATGTGTGCCATCCTGCTTCTTGGGTCTTTTCAGGCATGGGAGGCAACACACCATCATGCCATCAAACGTCAACTACCAGGCCAACATCTGGGCGCTGAGGGAGGAGGGCTGCACACATCTGCTGGCCACCACGGCGTGCGGATCTCTGCGAGAGGAGATCCAGCCTGGCGACATCGTCATCATAGATCAATTCATCGACCGGTAAGCTGGTGATGAGCCGGTCAAAATCCGCATGCTAAAATGAACTAAATAAAGAGCTACCTAAATTTTTGTAATTTTTTTTTTGGGGGGGGTGAATGTGAATGGTTTCATGGGATGTCCGTCATACGTCAAGCGTGTTCCCACACATATCGGTGACATGATTCACGTTAGCATATGATTAAGGTGGTGCAGGAAGGAACTTGTCGTGCTTGATACTTTTTTTTTTTTTTTTTTTTTTCAAAAGCAATGGTTCGTTTTACAATCCACTTGACTTCCATCAGCGGAACGGGTGTCGCACCTGCTTGACGCTTTTTCAGTGTCAACAGTGAGCATTTAAGAAAAAATGTAAACAATATGACATTTTGCACCTCAGGCGAGATGACGAATGCCAGGAAGTTTACTACGGAGGGATTTCTCTAAATGTTTGGGAACTTTTCTTCCTGCTCGTCTCACGTTTCTCGTATGACTTTTACTTTTTTTTTTTTTTACAGACTACTCAATGCATAGAAATTATTTTATTAATTTTTTTTTACTTCGAAATGACACTTTTTTTTTTTTTTTACAAATTTGCTGCAGGTTAGATTTTTATTTTATTTTTTTTAATTAATGATAGCCTTTTGAGCTTGTGTAACAATGCAAAATCCTTCACATATTAAACCTGAGTCAATGGGGGGGCAGCATCCAACATCTTTTTGAGAACAAGTTGGACCTGTTGGAAGAAATATGTACTTGTGAAATTTGTTTTCCTTATTAGCTGACCGCACAAAGTCTGTAGAAAATATGTTAATATCCACTTTGATCATCCTACTCAGGCATGTGCCACAAAAGAAATCATCATGTGTGCTTATTTTGTGTGGCTCCACCCACCAGATTTGAACACTTGTGTCACACACTTACAGTTTAGTGAGTGTTTTTTTTACCGAGTCACTTCCGCATTTGTCGCGCATTGTTACATAAATGTGGTTCCCGTGGATGTTTGAAATTCTTTATTATTGTTGTCCTTATTCACGATGGTCCAAAACGAACATAATGGATCAAGTGTGTGCAATTAGTTGTTGCTGCTTTTTAATTTTTAAAGTTCTGAATAATTCTGTAATTTGACAAGTACTGGTGCAACACTATATTGTAAGATATTATTTATTGTTTATTTTGATAGTATATATGGGGTGGGCATTTTGAAAAAAAAAAAGAAAAAAGATTTGATATGTATCTTGACACATGGATGACGATGCGATTCAGGAACGGTACATTTTTAAGTGGAACGAGTCGAGAGAATAACATGACATGTTAGGTTATGTTTTCTTGGAATCGTTTTCTTTCGTTTTGAGACTTTTGACATTATCGCATCTGTCAAGAACTTGGACGTTTCAGTGACTATTTTTCTTGTTTGTTTTGTTTTGTTTGTTCACGTGATTATGCAAAACAAAACTGCCATGCCAATTTCCTTGAAACCGTTGCAAGGATGTGGCTCAGGTAAAAGAAGAAGACATGATCTTTTATATGCGAATATACATAAATTAGTATATAAATATACTTTCTCTTGCATCCCCCCCCCCCCAAAAAAAAATAAAATAAAAATAAAATAAAAAAATAAAAAAATTTAAGTTCAGTGAAGAATGTGATTGTGAATGGTTATTTGTCTAAATGTACCCTGGCTGTCATTGGCTGCCAACGAGTCCAGGGTGTACCCCACTTTTTAACCAAAAGTCCACTCAGATAGGCTGAAGCTCACTCGTGACCCTAATGAGGAGGAGCACACTAGTAAATGGAGGGATGGGCTTGAAATAAACCACAAACTTTCTGGAATTATTTTGAAAAGAAAACCATACCGAACTAGCCCTTATGCAGATAGCATAACAACAACAACAACAACAACAACAAACATAGTGTAACAATCCATCGTATGGCACCGCACCACAAGGTGGCGCCACTTTGTTTTTGTTTTGCCTATGGTGTAAGCAGCCCTTTTTCGTTTTGCTGTATTAGTGTATTGTATGCCGTGGACTTGAAGTACGGAGTTGTACTCTTGATCGTGACGTGTGGTAGCACCAAAAAGACTAACCGCCCCTCCCCCAATTAATAAAGTACTAAGTCACCTGTGCTTTTTTTTTTTTTTTTTTTCGCGCGCTATCCAGCAGCGCCGTCCATCTCTGATCATCGCATCTAAAACTGTAACGGTACCACAGACTATGATCCTGAAACACATACCACCAAGCAGAGCAAAAACTGTTCGTATCTTTCGTAAAACTACCCAGGTTAACCTCCTCCCTAACAAAGAGACATTAAACCGTCAAGATGTTTCACGTCATTTGCTTCCTTGACACGGGTTACTGATGTCTTAGTAAATGAGTCACATGTTGTGGCATTTTAGGGCTTTCAGAAAAAGTTAAAAAATGTGTCCCGAAAAGCACAAATTGGTTAAAATAAATAAATAAATTAATTAACTCTTTTACTGCCACACGTTATTAAAGAAAAACTTTGATATGACAGAGGCCGTGATCATTGACGAAAATGGATACAATGCTTCCATCTGCTGGCCATGGTTTAGGGTGTTTTAGATTCCACAACCCATTGACGAGGCAGCGCTGCACTTAGACGTTGCACTGAGAATATATATTTTTTTTTAAATGATGTTATTTAACGTTTAAGGCAATATATGTCGTGATTTTACTGATCTTTATTAAACGTTTTTGGCGGTCAAAGAGTTAATTAATTAATTAATTAATTAATTAAAAAATCAATAAATCCAGTGAGTAGCTGAAATGAGGTTTCATGGCAAAGCTGCAAAATAGTGACTGTGAACCACAAAGAGTTGGACCAAGAAATGCCCCAACTCTGGAGTTTTTCCATCTACGAGCTGTCATTTTTTCCCCCCCTTTTTATGGGATTGCCGTTTTTTTGTAAGCAAGGTTATTCTAATTGACATAAACAATATAAAAGTGTGCTTTTAGGACTACAAAGAGAGCGCAAACTTTTTACGACGGCCGGCCGACCAGTCCTCCAGGTGTGTGTCACAGTCCCATGGCTGAGCCTTTCTGCAACAAGACCAGAGAGGTGAGCACACAAATGCATAACAGTGAAATGCTGCTTCACCATGTTTGCTTTGAATAATAATAAAATGCTTCATTATATATATTAAGGGGTGTTAAAAAAAATCGATTCGGCGATATATCGCGATACTACATCGCGCGATTCTCGAATCGATTCAATAAAAAAAAAAATCGATTTTTTTTTTTTTTTTAAGAGCTCAGAATTGTTCATTCGGTAGTCTTACCGATTCAACGTCTTATCATCATTGCCTTTTTTTTTTTTTTTTTTTGTGTGTGTGTGAATCGATTTTTAAACTTCTATTTTTAATGGAAAAATATTCAACAAAACGTCTGACTTCGGGTTAGGATTCACACCTTGAGCATGGACGAATGTTATATGAACGGAACATTAAGCCTTAATATTTTATTTTAATGCTGTTCAAACATGAAACAGATTACAACCTCTATAAGACTGAAATTTCAGATAAATAAATAATACATTTTCATATAAATCTTACAGTCTACAAGCTTACTGATTAGTATTTTCTAAATTTGAATGAAAAAAAATCGCAACAATCGACTTATAAATTCGTATCGGGATTAATCGGTATCGAATCGAATCGTGACCTGTGAATCGTGATACGAATCGAATCGTCAGGTACTAGGCAATTCACACCCCTAATATATATATATATATATATATATATAATATATATATTCTCTTTCATATTAATTTGTGGTTCATGTGCCTTTTTTTTTAAAGTGTAAATCTAACCTATAGGTCGCTTGCACATGTCGTCACTTCCGCCTCGGATTTCTCGTAGTCGCCATGCTGGGTGGCCTCCATTTACGTAGCGATTCGGTCTAACACGTATCTATCACGTTTGTTTTCTGCGTTTAAAATGGTACATTGTTGCTGCATCGTTGGCTGTTCGAACAAAGCCAAGGGGGAAAATGGTCGGTCTTTTTTCCGAATTCCGAAAATAATTAGGAACCAGGGCCTGGAGACAGAGGAGTGCGGACTCCGGAGGGAAGTCGTTACTTTGGGCTCGTGTGTGCAGCGATCACTTTGTGAGCGGTAAGCTTGTTTACCTTTATTTAATGCATGAGGATTAATAACGTTTCGACCGCCCATATATGGGCAAGTTGCTTATGTTTTGGATTCATGAGCAAGCAAGTTCGGTAGTACAAGCTGGCTAGCGGACGTTAGCCGAAAGCTAACATCGAACATTTTCACTCAAGTAGTGCCAGTGCAAAGTGTTTACTGCTGAAATTGGATTGATTAGTCTTGGGCTTTTAATGCAGATAACATGTTTTTTGGTGGCAAAATGTAAACTTGGAAAAAAAAGAGACAGAAGGGGCTGATGCAAGAAAACAGACCCCCGGGGGTGATGCAAGAAAACAGACCCCCGGTAGCCTACACATCATGCTAAAGAACTTATTCACGGCCACCCTACTGCGGTAAAATAACCAGTCTTTCCATATTTTATTTGTTTATATATTTGTTTATTTTAACAGGTCGCCTTGCGCCCGTTTTTCTGTCCAATCATCCCGACTGGGCTCCAACATTAAAGTTGGGTCCCAAGTTACAACATCTATGTCTCAGCCCAGTCGGTGCCAAGATATGAACGTGCACAGGAGAGACAAGCAAAGAAAAGACGACTCGAAGTGGCAGAGATTGTTGCAGTTATGCAGCCAGATGGCTCCAGTAACCTGTACCCTCAAGTACTGCTGACATCATTGACTCTGGTATGCCACTCAGAATTCATTACATGATATATTGTATGCATGAGTGAATGTATGTGTTTATGTTTGTGTGTGTACACGCACCTTATATTTTAGAGACATTTGGAAGTGTTTATAGAAATAAGTATTTGCCTGTAGCAATGTTCATACATTAAAAAATGCAACAAAATGTGTACATTTCTTTTACACTGACAAAAAAACTATACTACTTTACTATATTAAACCTATTACTGGTACCGTATTTTTTTGTGATTTTTTTCTTTATTTTTTTCTTTAGGGATCTCATGCCACACCGACTTGATTGTCAATGACATGATGGAAACGAAGACGAGCATCAAAGCATTGGAGGAGGACAACATGCGACTTTTTGTTTGGCGCTAATAAAGGCAGCGTTTATACAAATTCTATTGTTGGGTTTGTTTACAAAGCTATACATAATACAAATGACAGGATTTGACTCAATGTGCAATATGGTCCCTCTTAAAGTAATGGCATAAATCTCTATTATTTCTAAAAGCACAAAAAATGAAGTGAATAATTATTAGATGTAGTAATTTCAGAGTTAAAAATTGAACTGTTAATTAATGTAGTTTATTTTAGCACAGGTGCCTACCATCCTGAGATGACGGTATGATGTAATGTTGATGGGGTACGCAATGACTTTCATTATGCTATGTACAGAGGAAAAAGTTGCTCTCTTTTAAATTTGTTTAATGTAAGACAAGTACCAGTACTGTGTTACAGTTTTCCCAATAATCCTTGTTTCACACTTGCCACAAAACCACTGTCCTTTTGGCAGTCTAGATTGGCACACTTCAAGTGATATCATTTGATTTTACAATCTGCTGCAGCACAAAAAACTACTTTATTCCGCATCTTTGAAGTACATGAGCAAGTGGTAGGTGACAGCGGCTGAGCAGGAACACTGGAAGTCCACTGCTGATCTAGTAAATGCTCTCCCGAGCAGTTCAGGTAAGGAGGGGACTTTGGGGGGGAAAAACCTCTGGCTTTTCCAGCTGGCCAAAACGAGCGATCTGGGTGGACTCGCTCAATCACACTTTGTCCACACCACAAAGTCGCAGAAGTCCGTCCAGTTAAACTCATCTGTGCCTGAATCTGAAAATATTACAAACATTGTAATGAAAATATGAAACATAGAATTAAATAAGAAACTACAAAAAGTAAAGCCATACATACCTGGTAATACTATTGGTGTTGTGACAAGTGATGGGAATTGTTGCCATCTGGCACCAGACAGAAATTGGGTGTTGTGACAGCCTCCTTAACCGTGAGATCATAAGAAAAGCTGTCAGTATGCTCAGTAGTTACCATGAACACGTTTTATTGTACTGGAAACTGAAACTAAAAATACGTCCTCTGATAGTGGTTAACCTTAACCATTTAGAATAAGTTGATTAAGTAACATGTAACTAGTGAAAGGGTAGCATTAAATTTAATTAAGCCACGGGGAGGCTGTGCAGTTACTTTTTATTCTTATACGCTCTGCCATATTTGCCTGTTATAAAATTATTAGAAAAACCACATCAGGTAAACCTAGCTGTGCATGTAAACACAATGATAACAGGAAGCCTGAGAACAAATCAACATTTTTGTGTGCAGAATTACCAACACCATGTGGTTTACTTACGTGCAACAGCAACCGTTTCTTCTGATGCGATGTTAAAGTTTACACTCTGTATCCACCCGCTTACAAAATAATTGTAAGCCTCCAGGGATTTGTTGGCGTGTTATGGAGCATGTTGTGAACACGAGGTAGGGAAAGATGTCCAGAGATGTCACATTTGGCCAGCAAGCTTTCTCCGTCAAAAAAAAAATCACCCTTGGTCAGGACGTAATTAGGATCAATCCCGCCACACAGAGACACCTTCTGCCTGTATCGTTGTTTTTGATCTTCCGGTAAATCGTGAAAATACTGCGAAAATTACATCAGGTTGATAAGCTCTACCGTGTAACTCGCGAGTGTACCTTGTGAACCGGCGGACACCCAATATGGCGCCCGAAGGAAAAACTCCCATGATGCATTACGATGTGCAAGCGACCTATAAGACCAAAATATGTATTTTTAATAAATGTGATTTTGTTATACAGATGGATTGATTCCTTGTTTGTTAAATAAATAAATACATAAATAAATAAAAATACAAAAATAACCTGGGGAAAATTGACCTTCAAAAAATATTAAGATATTAAATCACAATATTGATGGGAAAATAAAATTGCAATTGGATTATTTTTCAAAATATTTGCGCCCCGATTGCTTCCTCACAGTTGCTGGTGGAGGTGGCGCGCACCCTCGGCATCAAGTGCCACGCGAGGGGCACCATGCTGAGCATCGAGGGGCCCCGCTTCTCGTCGCGGGCCGAGAGCCTGATGTTCCGCCAGTGGGGCGCCGACGTCATCAACATGACCACGGTGCCCGAGGTGGTCCTCGCCAAGGAGGCGGGTTTGTGCTACGCCAGCATCGCCATGGCGACGGATTACGACTGCTGGAAGGAGCACGAGGAGGCGGTGAGTCGTCATTTTTATGGCTTGTGTTATCGTGAGAGGCGGTTGGTTGATTAACTATAAGCGCGGTATCGTGATATTAAAACTGCCACAATATCGTCGTCATCATGGTCACGATATTTAAATGCAGCGCATATGTTAAAAAAAAAAAGTCCGGTTGATTTCCATTTGTGCAGTTCTAGCACCCTCTGGTGGCTAGTTTTTAGTGCCATTTAATTTTCATTAGGGATGTTTTGGCCCTTTTATGTTTAAAATCAACACTAATCGTCAGATGAAGGGGATGAATAATATGCCTGTGAAGCAAATCAATATGAATTCAATGGGTGCGTGCATTAACAACATAACTTATTAATAATAATAATAATAATAATAATAATAATAATAATAATAATAATAACATTGATGTTACATACAAAAGCACAATATTGTGCTTTTTTTTTTTTAGCATGAGCTCATTTCTTTTTTTTACAATATTGTGACACCCCCCATATCGTGATAATTATCGTATCGTGAGCTTCATATTGTGATATCGTATCGTGACATTTGGATATCGTTACATCCCTAGCATCCATAGGTAATTATGTTCTTTTTTTTTTTTTCTGTGATGAGTCAAATTACTTGCAGATTTTGTCTTATTTGCAGCAGAGCTGCTCAGAGAGTACAGAGGGACCGCCGCTTCCCTCGCCGTGACCTCGATTCACCTTTCACTGCGTTTGTTTGTCGCACACTGAATGGCTTGGCCTCATGCTGTTTGCCAGGATGAAGACAGTGAAACTCATGAGTCATTATGAGTCAACCTTCTCTGGCAGGGCTCACACCGGAGGCTGGCAGTTGAGCAGCCCGAGGGTGGTGGTGGTTGGGGGGGGACAACCGGTGGCGGGGGGATGTTGTCAGGAGGTAGTTGTAAAGCCGGCGCGGGCGGAAGGATGTGGCGAGAGCTCTGTAACAGGGACAGAAAGAGGTCAAGCGGCAGGAACTTCGGAAGCGGAGCCGGGTTGGATCGATGAAAGTCGCCCACGCGTGGCGAAGCCGCTGCGTTATCACCGACCTGCGAAAGCCGCCGCATGCCTCCGTGGCAATCATCACACTCATAAAAGTAATCACTCTCACTCTGTTTATGCTCTCGCGCCACAGGAAGTTCGACATAATGATACTTGAAGGAAAACGCCGGGACTGACGCGTATTTGTCACCTGTGAAATCTCTGTCGTGAACAAATCATTTTTTCAAAACAATGATTGTCAATTGCAAAAGAAAATTGCGTCATACTGTTTATTGTGTGACACGTGTCCTGCCGCTCTGCAGGTGTGCGTGGACAACGTGATGAAGACCATGAAGGAGAACGCCAACAAAGCCAGCAGCATCCTGCTGACCGTCATACCTCAGATCAGCCAGATGGACTGGAGCCAGACCATATCCTCCTTGAAAGTAAGGCGATGGTGATTGTTGGAGCAGTGCTCGTCTTGAGCCAATAGATATTTGATGACGATCAGTTAGGGTCGCAGGAATCGCAAATTATTGCTGCTTCAAAACCAAATCTCTGCCTCAAAATTTTGCAGTCATTATTTTGGAACACTTCTCAGTATGGCTGAGTGATTAATTGCCTTCTCACAATCATGCAAACATTATAATAGAAGAATTTGCTTTAAGTTGTTGAATGACACCACAGTGGGAGATGACTGTAAAATTATACACTCAATAAACAAAACAAAAAATCACAAATTATATAAATACAAGTCAACATTTGTTTGAGCAACATTGCCAGTGCTAATGCTAAAGTCAAGGTAAAATCCTATTGGTGGGCTAATAGAAAATTAGCATCGCAATAGGAGATATATGTTAGGAGCAATATTTCAAATATTCAAACACAAATGTGGTAACAACACTTAAAGACAGGCAATATAGCAATGGACAAAAATAATATATTCTTCCCAAAATATGAAAAACAAGTGATATTAATAAAGTTCAATCATGACTTTCTTCTTCTACTCTTTTTATCTTAATGTAAGCATGTCCCTCCATGGCACCACACTGCCCCTAAGAGGTCATGGTGCACACAGCAAGAACATCCATTATTTATTTTTATTACTATCATTTATTATTATTATTATTATTATTGTATTTTGATACTAATATAGTTTATTTTTCTAATTGTACTTGAAATTATATATGAGTTAAGTTATTGATACTTGAGTAAATATGAAATTTTGAATAAAATGAATAATCCTGTTTTAAACCGTGATTTCCATATCAATTAAACGTAATTGTGATTTTTTTTTTCTTCCCATAATTGCCCAGCCCTACCCCGCAGTATATTATGCAGAGCATAACACTAATAACCGTATTGTGAAAGAAATACTACCAAAACTAATCATTATGATCTTTATAAAAGCATTAAAAGTAAACATTTTGCAAGTGTAGCTATAGTTGAATGTATGCTGGCTGCACAATGACGTTCCAGCATGAAGAATACTCTGACTTGGAGTGACATCCTTATTTGAACAATGTTTTGCATATGCATCCGCCTTTGTGTCAATGCAGACGATGATGATGATGATGATGATTTGTTTGCTCTGCTCAGGCGATGGCCCAGTCGGCAGTAATGTTGCCCAAACATTGAAGCGCAACAAAGGAAAAAGATGCTCGGCTCCGCCGTGGGTTTGTCACCACTGAAAATGAAAACCAAGCATGTCATCTTAAGTGATTTGTATTTAATCCCCGGAACAGTTTGTGGTTTCACATCTCCGCAAGTTCGGACTTCGCCCACTCTCGGATACTAAGTGAACATTTTCTTTAGATATTATTTTTGTATGCTGTAGACATATCATGTTTTTGACATGGGCTTGTTTTTAATGAACATGTTGAGTTATTTTTCTTTTGTTGACAGTCATCCCCACTTTTGGAACGGTAGCCCTACCTGAAATGTGTGATGCTGTTTCACTTTACATAAAAAATAAATAAATTAAAAAAATCATCTTTTCACCAAAGCACGCTGTATCAAGAATACACACATCTATTAATTTACTGTAACCCACGGTTAAGTGTCCTTGGGTCGCTTGAAAGGTGCTATATAAATGAAAATTATTATTAGGTGCGAATGCTGCATGCCAGAACCATATGAGTCATTCAGATCTGAGTGAATGTTCAAAGTGGATGGATCCTGCATATCTATCGTTACTTACCGTAAGCCAATCGAGAGGGAGGGAAAAAAAGACGACTATTGATACTTTTTTGCTTTATAAATTGTGACATCATAGACATTTTGTGACAACAGACACAAAATGCTGTAAAATGATCTCAATAAATAATTCGGTGCACCTATTGTTTTTAGTATTACTTGCATAATTTCATTTTTTTTTTTTCAAGTGGGTCATTCAAAAACAACCGTAAATCAACAGGCTCCATTTAATCTGTGATTGGCGCCATGATTCACTTTCAGTTGACTTTTGTCCCTTGTCACAAGTGTATGAGCACATCAAACTGCATTTTCACACACATGCGCCAAAGGGAGTCATTAAATGGGAGTGTTAAAACAGGTTTTCGATTCACTTTTATTTCTTACATGCTGATTCAGTACAGTACACTGTATGCACACGCACACACACACAAATGGTAGCCTTAAAAGGCACTTTGTGGAAAATAAAAGATGAAATAGTCTAAATGGAAATCAAACGGTGTTTGGAAGGTGGTATAATTTGTGCAAATATAGTGCTAGTTATTCCCTGAATTATAACTCCCATATAACACTGTTTTTCTTCTTTACACATTAACTGACAACGTGTCAAAAATGTAATGGTTTATGGGCTGTTCTCTGCAAATATAAAGCTTTGTCTGTTAAAGTGCATCATCTTAGTGACATTATTCAATTAGATTATACAGTGATTCAAGTAAAAATCCAAATAAGCTAATAAATAACATTTAAAAAAGAAAAAAGAGGCTGGTTCAAATTCCAATGAAAGTACCAACATTATTCCTATCCATAATCCGGATTTTGTTCCAAAAAAGTCAAGGAAG
Source organism: Festucalex cinctus (assembly GCF_051991245.1). Taxonomy (NCBI): domain Eukaryota; kingdom Metazoa; phylum Chordata; class Actinopteri; order Syngnathiformes; family Syngnathidae; genus Festucalex; species Festucalex cinctus. The sequence goes on along the minus strand of NC_135416.1, from coordinate 6,808,918 downwards.
TGTCCTTAACGCCAAACCTTTCATAAATAAATTCAATGTCGGGACATCATGCAGTCCCTTTTCCAAACTGTCCTTTTTCACAGAGACTCCAGGAAGGCCACGGCGTCGGCGTGGCCGTGTTTCCGGGCCACATCCACGGGCCGACAGTTGGCGTGATCTTTGGCCTGCGGAGAGGCGCCGAAGCGGACCAGAAGCCTCGCGGTGTCTCCGAAGCCCGCCCGGGCCGCGTCGTGCAGCGGCGTGCTCCCGGTTCGGCCGTCGGCCACGTTCGGGTCGCCGCCCCCCTCCAGCAGCAGCTGGGCCACCGGCGTGCTGCCCATCATCATCACCTTTGGAATTGAACACAGAAAAAAAAAAAATAAATCTGCTTTTATAAACGTTATTGTACCTTTTCATTCAGGCGATAGTGTTCGTTGGGTCGTTCGGATGCACTTTTACTCATTTTTCTTTAAATCCCCACAATAATTTCGGGTGCGTTTTTTTTTTTTTTTTTTTTTTTTTTTTTTTTTACGACTAAAGTCTTCATGAATTTTTATTTTCTATAGGCCGTCAAAACTTCTCATTTATCGAGTGTTGTTTACGTATTTTTAATGAGAAACTTGCTCGCACACTTATACATCATTTTATTCATTGTATTTCATTATTTTGAATTTTCTACTATGGTTGTTACATTTGTTAGCACTGCATACGCGTCATATAATGCTTTTTTTTTTTTTTTTTAAATTATAATTGTCATTATTACTTTCTATTTGGTTTGTTTTTGTAAAATAAGTGCACATGGTTAAAGAAAAAGATGAGATGTTGCCTCTGTTGTCCTGACCTGCAAGGCGGTGTAACCCAGCCGGTTGGCGGCGTTGACGTTCGCCCCTGCCCGCAGGAGTCGTTCCACCGCGGCCGTGTTCCCCGTGGCAGCCGCGGATGTCAGTTCATCCTCCAGTGTCCCCATCGTCGTCGTCGTGGTGGTCCCCTGCACAGCCGGGCGGCTCCCCAAGTTGACAGGTACTCCGCGGTAGTGGACACAAAATGTCTTGACAATCCACGCGTGTTGTTGTTGTTATTGTTTATGTCCTAACTTTCCTCGTAAAGTGGAGCTGCCGTCACATGAGACCACATAAAGTACAGTAATGTGTCCGGGCTTGTTTCTCTGTGCGTTGAATGGGTGATGTCATCGCCCTTGTTTGACGCTCTCGCGCATGCGCCTTACTTTTGTTTTGCTTCCGCGTTGTAAGCCGCGTGACAATGTAAAACCCGTCAGACAAAATCCCATCATGTCAGGAGCTGTAGTAGTAATGTATTTGCTTTCGGTTCCAGTTTAAAAATAATAATAATAATAAAATAATAAGAACATCCATACAGACGCGATTGTTATCACAGTTCATGTGATGTGAGAAGATCTTTTAATCTTGTCACGTGTAGCAACGGCGCAGCAGGAATATTATTAATATGAACAATTATATTAAAAAAACAAAAAACTCACATTCACACCCATTGATCTTATAGACAATTAAAAATGTTCGATCAAACAAAAAGCTCACGGTACAATGAACTGAAATGGAACATTGTGGTAAAATAAATAAACAAGTAAATAAATAAATACATAAAATCGTTGTAACTTCTCGCAATACACCAAAAAATTGAACGCTACACATCCAACGCACTGTGGCAGAAAAACTGTGACCCCTTTAACGGTATATGAGGCTCCACATAAAATACACTGTAGGGTACTGTATTATTTATTTATTTTAACCACAAAAGCGTAACACGGTTATTAAGGAAGAAGTAGGTTGCCACAAAGGAAGGAAACTGAAAATAAAGGAAATATTGTGGATGTTTGAGGCTGTTGGCATTTAAAAAAAAGAAAAAACCCTCTTAGTTGATTAAATTACCAACATTTGTACTCAAAAGTAGAGTTTTTAAATCAAATAAAAAAAAATAAAAAATAAAACTGATAACTTTTCAGGCTTAAAAATAAAGCGTGCAAAACAGAATTTCAACTGTGTGTATTGTCCCACGGCTAAAATGAGTTCCACTTGTCATTTCAAAGTAAAATTTCTTCGACCTGGATCCCATCTTGAGGATGTCTAAAGTCAAGGAGACTTTTACAACTCTGCAAAGTGATCATTAAGCCATCACTTATCATATGGAATCGGTTGTAAACTAAACGGGCGAATTAACCTCATTTGAGAGGTAATTTAGCAGGAATGCGCCCACGTGTGTGATTTAATAGGTCAGCACTTTGCGCCGATGGGCAGCATTGCCGGGCGGGGACTTTAATCCTGGATTTAACATGGACTTTGGCATCAGCCTTCAATTGAGGGCCATAATGCAACACGTAACAACAATAACACTGGTTTTGATGGTTATAGTGGCCCCTACGGTTTCAATTTTGCTCACTAGATTACACAATAAGTGAACTGTACAAAACTTGAGTGAAAGCACCTTCTCAATGGATGAGTTGATGAAATGGCTGAAATTCTTGCCCGCCTCCATGTCATGTGAAGACAATGCCGTCTCTGTGGAAGACAATAGCCAACACAAGTGGAGGCCCCAAGGTTGTACAATTCGCACGTGGGCAAGGAGCGCCACAGTCGCTGATGCGCTTTCAGCAGTTTATCGAATGGAGCAAACGGTCAAACCCAAAGATACAAAATGAGGACACCGGCAAGGATCTGCTGTTGGCCACAACTCACAACTAGATGCTCACACGCAAACCAAGTTGAGCCCACACAACTCTACACACAAACACTACAGTGATTGATTTGTTTTCATTCTTCTTCTTTCAGAGTTACAGTAGTAGTGTAATAGTGTGTCACCATCTAGTGGCCAAGAGTGTAAATACAGCCACAAATGATTACTGTATGTGGTGGGTGGGTTGACCGCATAGGGTGCTATACTCTATATGTGTGTGCGTGTGTGGTCATGTGAGCAAACCTGAGGAATGCAAATTTGTCTGAAGGCTTCGCAGTCTGCCGCCACGGAGGTTGAGCGTGGGTGGAAGTCTCTGGAAGTCCCCTTCGTGAGTGCTCGTTTGTTAGGTGTGTGTATGATGACAGCGATCACACGCTTTTTTTTTTTCTTTTCAATATTCAATTTGGGTGAGTAAACAGTCTGAGTGAGAAGACATCATCAAGTGAAATCTTATACATTTTTGAAAAGCATGATGGTAATGCTAATGTGACATTACATTCTGTACAAATATTCCAAAATGTCCATCTATTTTCTTAACCGCTTATTCCTCACAAGAGTCGCGGGGATGTTGGAGCCTATCCCAGCTGGCATCGGGCAGTAGGCAGGGTACACCCTAAAACTGGTTGCCAGCCAATCACGAACAACTATCCACACTCACAAGCACACCTAGGGACAATTCGGGGCGCCCAGTTAACCTGCCATGCATGTCTTTGGAATGTGGGAGGAGACCGGAGTACCCGGAAAAGACCCACGCGGGCACGGGGAGAACATGCAAACTCCACCCAGGAAGGGTGGAGCCTGGACTCGATCTTGCGTCCTCATTACTAGGAGGCGGACATGCTAACCACTTACCCAATATTCCAACATGTTTTATTTAATAACTTCAATATTTGCTCATACAATATCATTTTTTATGGAAAGGACAATTTTATTCAAGTCACAGTTGGACTTTCTTTGAGTTTTCTTTATTTTGGAATTTACTCTAGTAATTTTATTACTTTAATAATATTTTTTTTTAAATTCCATTATTTATGAAATAATGATTTTCCTTTCAAAATATCACATTTTTAATTGCAAATATATTTGTGTTTTTGTTTTTTGTTTTTTTGCATTTTAATGACTAGTTCGTTTCTTTAGTGTTACATTCACAGTTTTATTGATTTATTATTATTTTGGCATCTGTGTAATTTTAGGGCTTGTCTTTTATTTATATCATAACTCTAGTATTGCAAAATTTAAATTTTATTCTTTCAGCATTTAAATGTAAATCTTATCATTTGACTTTTTCCTTTATCTTGAAATCAACATATTAGTGATGTCATACTTGAATCCTGAGATTTTATAAAATTTCTCAGCTACAATAAAATGATCACTTTACTACTTTAATATTATCCTCCTGACTACCAGCAATTCAAATTTGTCCTCTCTAGTGGACATTTTTAAACCCAATTATTAACTCCTTGTGTGCTCTATAGAGGACATTCAGAGCTTTCCAATGATACCAAATTTATAGGGGTGGGGCTTTGCTACCTTTGATTGCATCATAAAAGAAAATGGCTTTCCTCAGTGCAAGCACTTTTTAGGGAAGAGGAAAAGTAAGTGTATAACGTTTTTTTTTTTATTGAACAAATTTAGGCTTTAAATGTTGTTAGCATGTTTTCTATAAGACTCTTAAGAACACATTAAAGTATTGTTTGAATTATTTTAACTCTATTTGAGCCAAGCATTTAAGTTTTAAAAACATGTCCTCTGTAGTGGACACATCATAGTTTAAAAATAATATATATTTTTTTTTTTTCAAAAATTTCTTTTGCAGTATTCCAGTTACTTTACAAAGATTGGGGAATACCAAAATAAACACGATTGCACAATATTTTTTTTTGTCCTGGTAGTCAGGACGATATGATAACCCCCCCGATCATATTTTGTAAGTTTCATTCCCTTCCTTTGCCATACAGCACATGGACGTTAGGTCAACTCAGCAGAGCTTCTGTCCCGCTCACCCACCGGCCTGTCACACACATCTGCCGACATGCCACATGTTATTTGTGTCCCATCGCACTCTGGCGACAATTACTAAACGGGTTCTTACGTTGCTCCGAAGTTGCACAACAACACAGTCCTTGCGGGACACTTCTGACCCCTTTTTTGAGCGACTGATGTGACCTCAGTGTTTGCAAAGTGGGGCTTAGGTGAAATAGGATTTGGACAAAGCACATCGAAGCCGCTGTAGACTGCTATGTATATATTTTTAAATTCAAAGTCTTAATTAATAACCCGAGTATGTGTGCAAGAGTGGGCGAAAGAGACTGTGTGTTTGTGTGGGTGTTTCGGAAGGACACAAGCTATCTCCGGCAAAATGTTGGGAGCGAGGGAGGAAGGCCTTCTCTTCCTCGTAATAAATGTCAGTTCAGCCTCCATCCACCCACACGGCCAGCGGTGACCACGTCCGTCACGTCCCCATACAAAGTTGACTACGCACACACAAAAAATCAAGCCGCAAAGTGTTTACGTTGGCTCACTTAACACATCAATCATATTTAAGCTGCTAAGTGAACCATATTAAAACAAAAAACAAACATACAATGGAGTTGATGTTGTATTTTTATCTGCAGGGTGAAACTGCAATAAAAGACGCCTTTACATATCTGCATTGCGTCTGGTCGATGATTAACCACCAGTGACATCATCCCGTCATTACCGCCGGCGTCTCGACTCTCAACATGCGCCCACGCAGTTTAAACAGGTGGCTTGGAACGGGATTACAACCTCAATGAAAAAAAAAAAAAAAAAAAAAGTCATGTGCGAAATGTTTGCTACTGACCGACAGCTGAGGAGCGACCTTTTATGTCCATACTTGCGAAAAGATAAACAATGTTGGCGCTAATTTACAGTTCTTGTCAAGGAAAGGAAAGGACGACTGTAGTTTTTCAACATACAAAAAAAGTATGAGTTGAAGTTTACTGTAAAACCAACCAAAGAGTGTATTTAACCAAACTGCCGGCTATTAATGCTAACACACAATGCAAAACAACATAGGCAAGCTAACAAAAATAGCATTAATATCGCTGTAATTATAAATGCTATATTTTTTTAAATCATGCTCTGTATATTTTCATAAATTCATTGTCCTAATGAGGAAAATCAGTATATAAAAAATGAGTATAAAATGGTCCTGTCTCATGCACGTCAGCCACTGCTCACCCCACTATACTGCTGGACCAATGGGGAGTGAGAATATTGTTACCATGACAACGACAGGCGGGGCAAAGAGGCTTCATGATGACCTTGTAAACATGTTAGCATCTTTGGTGAGCAATCAATTATGTGGCACTAGTTTGAAATAAAACCCAATGCAGCTCTGCTTACCTTTTGCCTGAAAATGGAGGATCTTCCGCCAGCCAAGCTGCTGAGGCACAACCAGGGTTGGACTGGCACAAAAAAAACTAAAAAAATCGGCCCAGACAGTCTTGCCTCACATGAAGTTCTGTCACTGATGTTAATCGATGATGTTTCAGTTTGCTGGACTGGTCCTTCCAAATTTTGGGCCAGTCTGTATCCATCCATTTTCTTGACCGCTTATTCCTCACAAGGGTCGCACGGGGTTGCTGGAGCCTATCTCAGCTGGCTGTGGGAAGTAGGCAGGGGACACCCTGGACTGATTGCCAGCCAATCACAGGGCACACAGAGACAAAACAACCATCCACACTCACACTCACAGCTAGGGACAATTCGGAACGTACAATTAACCTGCCATGCATGTCTTTGGAATGTGGGAGGAGACTGGAGTACCCGGAGAAGACCCACGCAGGCACGGAGAGAACATGCAAACTCTACCCAGGAAGACCGGAGCCTGGACTCGAACCCGAGTCCTCAGTACTGGGAGGCGGATGTGCTAACCACTCAACAACCGTGCCGCTCTGTGGGCCAGACTTTTGTGGTCAAATGTAGGAAAATAATCATGAGGGCGGCACAGTGGATGAGTGGTTAGCACGTCCGCCTCCCAGTACTGAGGACACAAGATGGTTGTTTGTCTCTGTGTGCCCTGCGATTGGCTGACAACCAGTCCGGGGTGTCCCCCGCCTACTGCCCAGAGCCAGCTGAGATAGGCTCCAGCACCCCTCGTTAAGAAAATGGATGGATGGATGGATGAAATAATCATGAAAAAGCACGACATCGGCCCCAAAACAGGCCGGCCCACCGGGCATCTGCCCTCTACGCCGGATGGCCACTATTTCAAATCAAGCCATTAAAAAGTCAATTTCCCTCTCTGTGGTAATGTACCAATACATTTGATATTATACACAAATATTGTTTTAAATTTCACTTTAATAAGTAAAATAAGAATAACGGATGAATAAATTTATTTTTTTTTTATTTATTTTTTTTTTTGGGGGGGGACCCCTGTTTTTTTTTATATAAAAAGCACATTGGAGGTTTATCAGCATTTTGTGAAGAATTGGGGGGTTGAATGACTGGAGACACAGCAAGCACACGTTGTCTGTTCTTGAAGAACTGTACGATATTGGGCAAAATGCACACCACACTCTCAGGAAGGACGGAATAGTATCAGGTGTCGTAGTATCGGAGCATTTTCATGAGTCAGAGTACGATCACAGACGGACAGATTGGACCCGAAGTTAAGATATGACAAAAAAGTCATGGAAATTTGTCTAATTTCAGGACTGTGCTCCGCAACCACTATGAAAAAAAATTAAATATAGTGCTTACTCCTCATGTACACAGACATGGACTTGTATCTGTGATGACCCTTGAACTTTTCCCCGTTTGATTATTGTCCAACAGCAGGCTTGAGGATGTCATGTTTGTGGCATCTTCACATCCTATCAGCTCTTCCCCTCAATGGGTTCCGGCCCAAAGTTAGTCACGTCCGCTGTCGGAGGCGCGTGGGAGGAGGTGAAAGAAAAAGGCAAAAAAAAAAAATTGCTATTCACATCACATGAAGCTTTTACAGCAGAAGCGCATCATTGGGTGAATAAAATGGGTGATTGATGGTTGGGTTTTATCACAGTTACGCTTCCTCCGCTACTTATAAGCCATAAATAAAAACTCACAGGATGGTTGATGCTCAATCCTTACGTTTTGATTGACACTGTCTGAGAGAGGATGATGATGATGATGATGACAATGATTATTATTATTGTTATCGTAATTTTTTTTTATTATTCTGCTTGTCATTTGGAGTGGTGTGAAAGTGCGTTGTGCATTATTAAAAAGTTAATTGAGCTGCGTTATCATTTATAATTGATTACCTAACAGCCTACTTCTTATAGGAAAATAATTATTATTTTGAGTTTTTAACACATTTATTGACCACCGCCCATCTTGAAATGCTTTCGATTTTATTGAACTTCACACCATTACCATTAAATTCAATTTTTTTTTAATTATGTAAATTTTAATAAGTAATTTTAGATATTAAACAAGTTGTTGCCATGTTCTTTTATAATTTGTACTCTTTGTAAAACATCTTTTTTGAAAATTACCGGACAAAAAAAAAAAATAGAATTGAACGGAAAAAAAAAAATCATTCGTGTGAAATCGTTTCTACCTTCTGGTGTCTTAACCTTTGAAGAAACATTAAAAATGATTTTGGTGGTATAAACCTTAAATTTGCTATTGGTTTAATGCATTTGTTTGTGAAGCTATGCACATATATAATTAATCAAACAAGAATTGTTTTGTTTTTGTTTTTTTAAATAATAATTTTGCATATTCAGTACATTTGTGTTCTTGTGATCATTTTTTGAGAATTTGTAAGGAAAAAATGTTTTATATTTTCAACAGAACAAGGGGAAAAAAGTCCATGAGGTTTTATACAGTTGAAACAAGTCTACACACCCCTGTTCAAATTCCAACTGTTATTTTATTTTTCCCCTTAAGATATGCTAATGGTGAAAAAAATATTTGAATTAATTTTTAGTGGCATTTGAACAGGGATGTGAAGACTTTTTATATCCATTGTATTAAAACAAAAAGAAAGTCATATATATATTGAAAAAAAAAAAGATTTTAGAGAAAAGGTCATATAAGAAAAAATTACTGTAATACTGTATATTTATGAGAAAATATTTTTTTTTAGTTATATTGTATAATTAAAAAAATATGAATTGTAATTGTAATTTAGTATTTATATGAACATTGACACTTGCAGCAAATGCATATGCAAAACAAAAGCATGTCTCTAACAATGAAATATTCAAAAGAAAAACAAAAAAAACAGGGCTTATATTTAGTTTTGCTTTCGGGATCATCATAATTATGCCACACCTGGAAATGACACCCAATAAAACAACATAATAAACCAATTTAACAGCACCAACAAAGCATCTGACCTTGATATAACTTCACTTTGATTACTTTATGCCTCTTAGGTTGGACTTTGGACACGTTACACTGTTATTATTACTGCATGTGGAACGGAACAGTTTTTGCCTGCAGGGGGCACTGCATGAACGCCTCATGAGTCCTTGTGTGCTCAGCTCACCAGTTTTGTGCGAGCTCCCGTTTGAAGCTACTTGAATGTATTGAGCGTCACTGCTCTAATTAGAAAGATAACAATAACAAGCGCGATGACGAAATCAGCTGTTGAGTAGAAGGTGGCAGGTTGAGGTGGTGTTGATGGTGGGATCAGACATGCCTAAACCCCCACCCCACGTCAACACCACCCCTCCAGGCAATGTGAGACGTCAGGGGGAAGCTTGCAGGAGGGGGAACGGCGCAGTCACTGGCCCATGTAATGGAACCGTAGAGGTGCACACACGCACACTTGGGGTTAATGCGTGTGACTGTGCTGAGCATTTTGATTCGGGGGGTTTCTCGGGCCACTTTTGGAAAACAACCACCCGCTGCAAGCAAATACTAGATGCAGTTTTTTAAAGTGGGATCTCCAAAATCAACATAATTGGTTACAATTTTGGAGTTCAGTTAAAACATGCTTGGGAAAATTGGGCCTCAAAAGACAAACTTCTCAAAGTTACAGTTGAAACATTGAGTTATGAACTTAATTGGTTGTGTGAGACTGTTTGTAACCTGAATTGTTCATAAATCGAATAATTGTTTCCCATTGAAATAAATGGAAATGTAGTTAATCTGTTCCAAAACTAAGTTATATTTATTTACCTTTTTTTTCCCCCCTTATCCAATGTGTTGTTAAACATAAATGTAATGCAAAATGAGTAAAACCACATTATTATAGAGAAATAAAACATGAGAACCATTTATTGTTCATTAACTTTAAGGAGGGGAAAAACAAAAGGTTTTCTTCCATAATAACATTAGGAAATTCGGATACAAGTGGTTTTTATTTATTTTTTATTTTTTATATTATTATGTGGCTGTTTTTGACATCTGTAATTATGTGAATATGTCATATCGTCACCCTCTTAAAATGACTGCCAAAGTCTTTTTTTTTTTTCAAATTTTTTTGCCTAAATCATCTCCTCATGACGCAAATGGTTACATTTTTTATGTTTCCTGAAAAATCTAAAAAAAATTATTAGCGATTATTATTTATTTTTATTTGATTTATTTTATGAATGATGGAAAAACTTTCACAAAGATAGCGTTTGCACAGGGGTGTGTTGACTTTTTTTTTTATAGCCTCTGTAAATGGCCAACTGAAGCTCTGACATTACTGATAATACGATGCGAAGAGGATGTGCAAAAACGTGTTGGCCTTGTAAAGCAGGATGATAATTTGTTTGTTTACGAGCGGCGTAGCTGCTTTAACAGCTTCCTGTCATGTGATGAAGGTGTTTCCGAGAGGTCCCGACACCTGTCATCAGGAAGGGGAAGGAAGCCTCCTTCTCTCATTAGGGGCTGGGGAATTACCAACAACAGGAGTTTGCAGTGTTTGTCTCTGTATGGCACATACACGCACTGGCCATAACATTAGGTACAACTGCACAATCTAATGACACTCGATACGGGTGGTCTATAAATCGCTGCATGGTTTGGGTCCTGATTGCATTAAGAAAATGCTAATTTAACTCATTTGCTCCCAAAGACGTATTTATACGTTTTTTTTATGTTTTTTTTGTTTTGTTTTTTATGCTAGAGCATACAGAAGGCTTTGATGCAGCCTCGGAACTGAAGAAAACACTTGGAGCAATGGTAGTTATTACAAAAACAGCCAGCAGGTGGCAGAAGAGTATAAGAGATCAAACAGAGCCATACTGCAAAAAACTTTTCCCCACTGTTTTAACCAGATTTGGGATGAAACTTAGCTATATTCTAATGCTAATTGCTGCAAAACGGAAATAGATAGAAACATACATTTTTTTTCCTGATGAAAGAAGAGATGCTCATTTTTCTTTTGGTAGATTCCATGTTTTATAGCAATAGAATACAATACTCTGTGGGCCTTGCAAAAGCAGTCAAAATCCAGTAAAGGGGTTGCTTCAGTGAAAATGGCCGGGAGTGAATGAGTTAATATAAACCCAGTCGGGCTCTGAGATCTGAAGACTTGTTTTTTTTTTAGTGGAGCCCAGGTTCGAAAGCAAACACGGTGAGGTCACATTTAGCTGTTGTGCTGCAAAAGAAGTTGCCAGTGAAAGTGACATCAGCTCCAAGAAGAAATTCTTTCAAATTCATGCATTTCAAATGGATTGGAAAAATAAATCTTTGAAGGAGCAATTTTGCTAATCAATTAGCCTTCTTCATTTGAGGATCATCTTACCAATTCACCTTTATTTTATTTTATTTTTTTCAGGTTATTAATCACAGGGACCTGAACCGAGGGTTTTATTTCAACAATAAAAATATAACAAATTAAAAATTGTTTTCCTTTTTTATATAACATTTTTATTTCTTTAAGATCGCAAACAGCAGTACACTGTAATTTCTTGTAATTGATTACATAAATAAACAAATAAATAAATAAATAAATAAAAATATTAGATCTACTGTAATGTCATTTATTTTGCAGATTTCAGAAGTCAAAATGAAAAGGGGGTTCAGAGTTGGGAGTGGATTCTAAACTGGTGGATAAAATGTTCAAAATAAAATGTTGAATTTTGCATTAACTGAAGGTGGCACCTGCCACCAATTGCCACCCTATAAAACCTCCTATGATTAACGTTACTGTATATTAGAAAGGGATATGTATTAATTTGATGGATGAGTCCATCAAATTTGAAATTCGTCTTCACATTTTCCGTCTTCTGATTGGTTGGTCAGAGCAGAAGTTGGTCCAGCCAACTTTAACTAGCAAAGCACTTCTGTAGTGATCACATGCTTATCGTCATCATCATCATCATCATCATCATCATCATCATCATCATCATCATCTAACACAATATTGAATGTTTTTGTCATGTTAGAGGAATATAGATTGTGAGATGCTCCAGATGATGGTTTTGGATAAAACTAATAGTTTCTATAATTGTGACGTAATAGTGGTGGTATGAAAAAGTGGATCAAGTCATACTAGTGATCAGGCACCAAATTCACAATTGGATTATCGCAAGTGTAATGAGTGTTTCTGTTGTTCTGCTTTTGCACGTATTTTGCTTCCTGCGGAATGTTTTGATGTCGCAAAGCCCTCACTTGGGCTGACGGCGCGTGACGGCAAACGTGTCACGATCCGACGGCGCGCGTGACAAATGTGCTGTTTTGGGAAACAAGCGATTCGTCTCCGGCATGCGCGGCGATCTTTCATGAATCATTATTAGCGCCTCATTTGATGCCCTCCCATCACGCGTGTGCGACCCCTCCCTCGCCACTAGATGGCACTGCGCTCGCAGCCATTTCAGCAGCCCCCACCACCACCCTCGCTCACGTCACCCCCCCCCCCCCCCCCTCGGCACACACTAACCTTATTCCCTATCTATCTAATTACACATTAGAGCTGTAATATGCCATTCCACATCCATGGGTCTCAGATGAATGGTTTCCCCTCCCCTCCGTCGCTCTTCTCATCTGCCGCCTTCCATCCTTCCTCTTTTACCTTCTTCCACCCCTCCCTCCATCTTGTTCCGGCCAGCTTCCCTCAATTACTGTCACAGGCGGCCCACAACATTGCATCGGGGTGGGGGGCTGCTTGAGGAGACAGCCGCTGACATAGCAAGAGCGCGTATTCACATGCAGGTGCGTGCGAGTGATGGACGACAACATTTTTTGTGAAGAAAACTACTCAACTTTTTTTTTTTTTTTTTTTTTTTTTTTTTTTAAACCAAACAATGTTTTAACCTCCTTTTACTGGGTCGCGAGTGGACTGGAGCATATCAGCTGTCTGCCTAAGAGAATTCCCTGGACTTGTTGTGGGCCCAAATAAAAAAAACACAAAAAAAAACAAAAAAAAAACACTCATTTGTGGGCAAATTGGGTCCTCACTGAAGCCACACAACAAAGTGAACATGGAAAATGCACAAAGGAAGATATTCGAAACCTGAACCCAAATGTGCGAACCAATACTCTCACAATTAGTGTAAAAAAAAATAAAAAAATTAAAAAAAAAGTACAATAAGTTTGAGCAAAAGCCCCCCAAGATACTCTTGTCAAGGTCACATTTTCTCAATTCACGTTTCGGAATTTGCTCAAGATCATCCATGATTCCGAACAGGATAAGCACTCACTACAAAACTGTTTTTTTAACGCTCCTTCTTTTGGGACACTTGTTGCAGGAAAAGCTGCAAAAAGCCAAAGAAAATGTGAAACACTGATTAACTCATTCACGCCCAGCCATTTTGACAGAAGCAATTCCGTTCGCTCCCGGCTGTTTTACTGGATTTTGACTGATTTTGCAAAGGCCCACAGAATATTGTGTTCTTTTGCTATAAAAGCATGGAACCTACCAAAAGAAAGATTGAAGTCTCTTCTTTCATCAGGAATAAAAAAGTATGTTTCTATCTGTTTCTGTTCTGCAGCAATTAGCATTAGAAGAGAGCTAACTTTCATCAGTTTTCACAAATCTATTTAAAATTGTAAGTAATTTAGGTTTTTTTCTGCATGGCCCTGGTTGATCTACTTTGCTCTGCTGCCACCTGCTGGCCGTTTGTGTAATAACTACCATTTCTGCAACCGTTCTTTGCAGTTGAGCGGCTGCATCAAAGCCTTCTGAATGTTCTAGCATAAAAAACAAAAAAACGTATAAATACGTCTTTGGGACACTTAAAACATAAAAAAACATATTTACATGTTATTGGGAGGAAACGAGTTAACAAGCCTTTGAAAGCCTTTGAAAGGATTTATGTCGAATCAAGCAGGCACTTTATTTTGACAAAAGTAGTGCTTTGCTGCCATCTTGTTGCATCTAGCAGCCAAAGAACTATGTCGACGTGTACTGAGGCTATCATTTAGACAAAAGTAGTGCTTTGCTGCCATCTTGTGGCATCTTGCTACTATGTCGAAGTGAACTGAGGCGCTTCATTTAGACAAAAGTAGTGCTTTGCTGCCATCTTGTTGCATCTAGCAGCCAAAGAACTATGTCGACGTGTACTGAGGCTATAATTCAGTCAAAAGTAGTGCTTTGCTGCCATCTTGTGGCATTTTGCTACTATGTCGAAGTGAATTGAGGCGCTTCATTTAGACAAAAGTAGTGCTTTGCTGCCATCTTGTTGCATCTAGCAGCCAAAGAACTATGTCGACGTGTACTGAGGCTATAATTCAGTCAAAAGTAGTGCTTTGCTGCCATCTTGTGGCATTTTGCTACTATGTCGAAGTGAATTGAGGCGCTTCATTTAGACAAAAGTAGTGCTTTGCTGCCATCTTGTTGCATCTAGCAGCCAAAGAACTATGTCGACGTGTACTGAGGCTACCATTTAGACAAAAGTAGTGCTTTGCTGCCATCTTGTGGCATCTTGCTACTATGTCGAAGTGAACTGAGGCGCTTCATTTAGACAAAAGTAGTGCTTTGCTCTTATTTTGAAGGGAACTGAGGAGCTTCGTGTGTTCTAAAGGCAAATAAGTCTTCTGGTGCAGCATCAACTACTTGCGGATTTTCACTATTCGCAGCAGGACTCAGTCCTTATCCACCTTATGTGTGTGCGAGCGTGCGTGCGTGCGGTCAGGTCAGGTCAGGTCACGGCGTTTCTCCCATCTGTCGGATATCTTCATTACGAGCTCGCAGGCTGGCGTGCTTCATTAAGAAGCCCTTTCACGCCGCCCACGCTTGCAAAATACTTCACACATAAAATCCCTAATTTCCTGTCTGGCTGAGTGTAATTGAATCATTTGACAGGAGGAAGATAAGAATCATTCATTCTGTGAGGTGTCCTCGCCAGGCCACCCTTTTTATTATGCGCGCGGGTGCGTGTGTTTGCTTGACGTGATGTTCGCAATATTGCATATGCATATTGTGATATTTATTTATTTTTATTTACAGCTGGTATCCCAGCAGCAGCAGCAGCAGCAGCAGCAGCAGGTGCTTGTTGTGTGCAGAGGGACCTTAATAAACGCGCCGCACGCCACCTGCAGCTGCACACGCATGACGACAAGACAAGGTGGTGATTAGCGACGTAGCACGCGCAGCATTTGGCTGCGACCAAACCGGAAGGATTCGGGGACGGCCTCACCCCCAAAGTTGAACGCAATCCGTTCCGGCCTCGCCGGGTGATTTTCCAAGCAAGATTTTTTCATCGCAAGTAATGTGAAGTCAATTCATTTGTTTCATTAGGATTTACTGCAGTTGTGCGGTTTCATATCAACCACGTGAGTTGCGCAATTTCCACATGTTCCACATCCAAACTGCTCATTAACACTCTTGCATTTTATTCATTCATCATGCGAGACAACACTTTCACAAATTTGTCCACAGACTAAACCTCATCAAGATTTCTGCTGTTGTGTGAATGCAAAATGGCCGCCACATCCTGGCACTTCAACACAACTCAACTTTATTTATAAAGCACTTTAAAACAAGCATTGCTGTATTCAGATCACAGCTCTGGTGTATTGCAACAACATTCGCCCTCTAGTGGCGTTGACAAGTGGGTGGGAATAAAATATGGAATGTTTAGCAATAGGAGAAAATTTCTATACAGTATATCAAAAAATGTAATTACCGTAGCAGTTTCATTTGGGGCATAACACACACATACACGTTTTCATTTCATTTCATTTCATTTCATTTTCAAGCAAAACATAAAATTTTCGTTGACTGGGGGGCTCTGCCCTCTTGGGAAGCCCCACCCCCCCACCATCAACCATCAAACCCCCCCCCCCTGCACATCGCCGCTTCGTCACCTCCTACCACTGCCAAATTGTATTGCTGATTAGTTGTTGGGAGCTGAAAATCTTCCATTGTGAACTTCCTGAGTAAAACCTGTAATGTGTTATAAGAAAAAAAAAAGAAAAAAAAAAGGTGAATCTGTCCCGCCTAATGCGAGTGAGCTGGTCAGCTCGACAGGCCGCTTCATCAGGGCAGCTGGGGGTTAAGTGCCTCGCTGCAAGGCGAAATGATGATGGCGCTTTCTCACTCTCGGCGCCGTGCCTGAATATCGCCCCCCCCCCCCCCACACACACACACAATCCAATACCTTCCCCACCCCCGCCGACCACCGCAGGTACTTAAAGGGGTGACGTCACGGCCACGCGCTCGTTTGTCTTTCCGCTTCGGCGCCAACGGCGGCCGTGCATCACGTCGTCGTGCGCATGCATCACGCCTCCTCGTTAGGCCCTAATCATGCACCGCCGACAACGCGCTCGCTAGCCTCCTGCACTTAACCGCCGAGAAAAATGTTGTCAGCCTCTTCCCCTTGAGAAATGGCAAGGATTTTTTTTTCTTCTCCCCCATACTTTGTTATTGCGCCTTTTCCAAGGTCAAATGAAAACATCACATGACAGCAACGACATTACGGGTAGAAGTAGTGTTGGCAGTGTTGCCACAGTTACCTTGGAAAAAGTAATTTAGTTACTTTACTGCTGACTGATTGTAAACAGTGTTGCAGTTACCTTGAAAATGTAACTTAGTTACTTTACTAATTACTGATTGTACACCGTGTTGCAACGTAGTTACCCTGAAAAAGTGATTTAGTTACTTTACTGATTACTGATTGTAAACAGTGTTGCCACAATTACCTTGAAAAAGTAATTTGATTACTTTAAAGATTATTGATTGAAAACAGCATTTCACAGTTACCTTAAAAAGTAATTTCGTTACTTTACTAATTACTGATTGTCCACCGTGTTGCCACAATTACATTGAAAAAGTTATTTAGTTACTTTAAAGAGTATTGATTGTAAACAGCGTTTCACAGTTACCTTAAAAAAATAATTGAGCTACTTTAGTAATTACTGATTGTCCACCATGTTTCCACAATTACATTGAAAAGTAATTTAGTTACTTTAATAATTATTGATTGTATACCAAGTTACCTTGAAAAATAATTTAGTTACTTTACTGATTACTGATTGTAAACAGTGGTCTCAGAGGTTACCATGAAAAAGTAATTTAATTACTTTACTGATTACTGATTGTAAACAGTGTTACCACAGTTATCTTGAACTCGGCACACGTCGGACGTGAAAGGTGCGAGACATAAATACGAAACTGAGCGACGAGAGCCTGGAGCAAAATATGTGTGCTAAGTCAACGCTAATTAAATTTGGCTCCCTCAACCGCAGGGACTTCATTTTAAAAACAAACAAGCAAATTCTGCTGTCTTCAACTCACTGAAACGGCGGAACAATGTCAAACTTTAGCCAGCATCTGTAATTAAACGCAGGTAAGCTAACGCTAACTGTGAGTGAACAATGAATCTAATTGTGTCTTTCTGAGTTGATTATTTCAGGAAAAAGGGTTTAATTCCACCTTTAATTGGCTTTATTTAACAAATTTGTCTGTAGCTTATGTTGAATCAAATAAATGTTGTCTGTTTTCACGCTTTGTATCGTTAGCATTAGCTTACGCGTGAGCTAGCGTTACACTCGCCAACTAAGCTGAGAGAAAAAAACATGAATACTTTTTTGATATATCTGTGCGGCCCAGTACCAGTCCTTGGATGTGTGTTTGGGGACCAATCGTAAATTACAAGGAGGAACATGAAATACTTCCTCTAAAGGTTATCCATTGTCCACGTTCATAAACTGTACCTGCTCCTACTGTAGAAAGGTTGCAAAGGGCTTTTTTTTGGGTGGAGGGGGGAGGGGAGTGTCGTTAATTGAATGGTGCTGTGGGGGTCCCAAGTCCCTAATTAGGCACAAGGGGCTGTGACATCAGCAGCACGGAAAACAACAAATCTTGGGAAGACGACACGCAAGCGGGGAGTTGAAGGACGGCCACGGGGAAAAGCCTTGCACGCTAACACATCCTCCCAAGGCCTTTGAGAGGCTATTGTCGGAGCACACACATACAAGCGCACGCACGCACACACGTGGGGTGTGGAAAGCGGATAAAGCGAGATGGCTCTCCAGCAGCCTCCTCCTCCTTCCAGCTCATTGACTAATGTCACGGCAGACTGAGATTGTGTGGTGGGGGGGCTTTTGAGGAGGGGGGTGAAGGGGGGCTGCGCCATCGGGGGAAATAAAAGGAGTGACGCGAGAGTGCGGCCCACGTCAAGGGGGGGGGGGAAATAAACACCTTGCTAAGCCCGTCAGGCGGCAGCGCCGCCGCTTGTGCAAACGCGACGTGAAATCGGGCCGCTTTCACGCCGCCGCCGCCGCCGCGTTCTGCCGCTGCCAAAATGGCTGTCTGCGCGCCATATTGCGGCTTAGCGCGTCCGCGCGCAAAAACGTGTCCAAGCGACGTGCTTGACGACGGTGCCAGCAGGGTGCGGCGAGTATAATCGCAATTACCCCGACTTCTCGGGAGTGGCGACGAGCCAAAGATGACAAAGAAATGTATGCGTCGGGGCCTGTAAATTATACATTGCAGCATATCATAACAACGGTGAAAAACAGTCGCAGAAATTTGCTCACCGGTGAAAAAAGTTGCAATACTTCGCTTACCAGCACGTACGTGCACAGAGGCCCCTTGTGGTGCTTGAGCACCAGCCAATTGGCCCCGAATGAGAAATTAGTCATGTTTTGTTAACATCAAAGACATCTTCGAGTCTTCGATTATCCTAAAATTGGTTTTGGCAACCTTAACTCATTCAAACCCAAAACGTATAAATACGTTTACTAATACTTTGTCATTCACTCCCCAAAACGTATTTATACGTTTTTATGGTTCTTTTTGTTTTTGTTTTTTAAGAAGGCTTTGGTACAGCTTCTGACCTAAAGAGGTTGCTTAAAGCAATGATAGTTATTGCAAAAAAGAATGGCCAGCAGGTGGCAGCAAAGTATAAGAGATCAGCCAGGGGCCATGTTGCAACAAGCTCTTTTTGCCAGTGTTTTCAACAGATTTGTGAATAATTTGAAAAAGCTCTATTCTAATGCTAATTGCTGCCAAACGGAAACAGATACAAATATACTTTTTTTTCCTGATGAAAGAAGAGACACTAATCTTTGTTTTGGTAGGTTCCATGTTTTTAAAGCAATAGAACACAATATTTTGTGGGCCTTGCAAAATCAGTCAGTGGAAATGACTGGGAGTGAATGAGGTAAGGACGAGTTATTTCATAAAGAAAAACAAACAAACACTGAAGACAATTTAGACTTCAAAGACCCCAAGATACTGCATTTCATATTCCTCAATGACAATGATGAGTCTTTGATGAATTTGAAGCGTTATAGAAAACCAGCATCTAGTTTTGAGAAACATTGGCCATCGGTGTAAATAAAGTTTTCTCAATTTGAATCTGAATTTCGCCTTCCATCAAGCTAACCCACCCATTTTCGTGAGCATGGAAAACTTCCGCGAACCTTAAATAGTCTTTGTCAACACTGAAGGCTATTTCAAGTCTCTTTTAGGTGTTTTTGGACCGGCACAAAATAGAAACTCCTCGCAAAAAGACACAAGACATTTCAACCCGCAACCTTGTTGTAACCCAGAGTTGCCCAACGACTCGTTCTCCCGAGCAAACCAATCACCGTCCAGACAGGAGAAACACAAGCGGACACGTCCGAGGCTCAGGGTGTCAGGCTGCTCGCCCCCCGACTGTGCGGCCCGCCCTTACCTCCTGTGGGCCTCATTATGAGGGGGGAAGAAAGCTCTCAACCCCCCTTCGCCCCCCCCTCCGAATGGCGCCGAGGTGGAAATAAACGAGTCAGGTGCTAAATGTGAACGTGGATTAGTTTCTATGCCAACGGCGGGAGGACGCACGCACGCACGCACGCAGCCAGCCGCGGTCCCTGCAAGACACTTGTTTTTGTCCCCCAGCCCCCACCCACCCCTGCCTCCCCCCACCCACTTCCTCCTCTCTCCATCAGCAGGGAAGATAAGGCCAGGCGGCGTGGCTGGTATTAAACCTTATCTCTCCAGCTGGGGCGAAGGCCTGCCGGATTTGACTGCACGGGCGCTCCGGCTCACCTCCAACGCGCCTTGTTTTAATGGCCGCCCATTAGCGCGGCGCCGCGCCAGGCGGCTGCAGTTTTATCTGCTGGCTTTTTATTATTATTATTATTATTATTTGCATCCGCCGCCAAATTCCACGTCTGAACGCCCGCAGATGCGAGCTCGCTTTTATTGAATTGACGATTTTGACGGGGTTTTTTTTTGTCGTTTTGATGCCACAAGCTGCGAGCGAGATTCTCTTTGTGTGATGCTAGCAAAGCCAGACAGGGTAAATTTCTTTTCCTAATCGTTTGCAACCTTGATATGTTGGGTTTAGAGGGCCCGACCAATATGGATAATTTTTTTTAGGTTGATAACGATTCCAACATTTGATGGAATAGAATTCTGATAACCAATTAAGCAGATGATTAATGAAAAGAACAACACATCTATACCTCCAATAATTGTCCCACAAAAAAAGATGGCTGCCCAAACAAAAAAAAAATGATTGTCTTTCAACGTGTACAACAATAATGACATGAATTACAATTCTTTGACCTTTAGTATTTATTTAACTTTGTAAACGAATTTTTTTTTAATAATTTTGTTGGGCTATAATGTTTGAATTTTTTTTTAACCACCCAAAAATTAAAATTAAAATTTTAATTTTAAATTAAAATTACAATTTTAATTTTTTCCACAAAATTGGCAGTTTTTGTTTTTTTTTTAACCCAAAATATTCTCTTTTTCACAAAAACATGGGTTGGCTTCTCCTTAAAAAAAAAGGGAAAAAAAGAATAAAAAAAATATTTAAAAATTATTTTTAAAAGTATCGTAAACATATGTACGAAAAGGTAAGTCCATGGGTGCCGAACCGTAGCAGTGTAAATGAAATGAACCAGAGCACACGAATACCCAGATTTGGCACCATCTTGTGTCATCATAGGAAGTTGCGGAAAAACTACAAAAACAGCAAATAGGAGAAATTTTCAGTGAATAGTGGAAGACAGGTAAAAACAAAATGAGAATGGTGGCATTTCCAAATAGTTAAATGCAGATATGCATTTAAAGTCATATCAGTATCAGTTCCCCACGGTTCACCCCCCCATACTACCATGATGGGGGCCCAGGTAGCGAAGAGGGGGTTAAGGTGAAAACAATAACAAGGGCGGCAGGGGCGGGCGAGCGTTGCGTCCTCGGTGGAAGTGTCAGCCTGCGTGTTCGTTGACAGTGTCGCGCTCCTGCCCCCCCCCGAACCTCCCCCCCTCTCCCCCCCTGTCGCCCCTGACCCCCCCCAACCAAGAGCGCCGCCAGCCTCACAAAGACAGACAGCTCGAATTAATCCCACGAGGGCAGCGCGTGACAGTTTGGCAGAGCGGAGAATTGAAAGGGAGGAGGGACGCCGAGCGGCGAGGAGGCGCGAGCATTTGTCAAATCATAATTAAATGATGAATCACTATTCCGTTATTGACGACGCGGGGCCGCACCAAGCACGGGGGAAAAAAAAAAAAAGTTGCAAATGCAGGAGCAAGCGGCCACCAGCAATTTATTGAGAAAAAATTGGAATATTTATACTGTAGATTTCCTTCATTGTGCAAAGTGATGGTTGCCTGGATTTGGGAGCAAAAATAATTTCGTCCTAAACACGATGATACATTTCTTTTTTTTGCAAGTTCCCTTTACACAGCTTTGTTTTGTTTTTGTTTTGTTTTTGTTTTTTTGAGGAAATACTGTATGATTTAAGATATAAAATTCATGCAATGGTGTCTTGAATTACCAGAGCATTTTTTTTGTGTATTGTCTCATATTAAAGCACATTAAACAAACAAATAAATTGTGTAATTACTGTACAGTTCATGCTGTAGTATTCGTGTATGGATGTGTGACTTTAGGGGGCGTGGCCTAATGAGTGACATCAGAGCTGCAGTTTGGTTGGTCGGTTAATCTGCTCTTAAACTTCACTCGTGCTGCAGCGTACCTGAAGCTACTGGAACTTAAATTTGTCCTTGCAATAGGAAGCAAAAAATTGACCAAACGATTTAGCTTGAGAAGCTAACTGTTTAGCAGCTAATCAGATTTTACTTTTTACCTCCACTGCCAGTGGTGATCCGGACTTTACTTTGCATCTGACTGACACAAAGTGGAAAAAGTGTGCTGTGGTCTGACGAGTCCACACTTTAAATTGTTTTTGGGGTGCTGGGGTTTTAAAACCCCGAATAAGAGCATATTCCCCTTTTTGCACGTTTACATGGCCTTTCAAAACCCGAATTTTGCCAATATTCAGGTTTTGAAAGGGTTATTGACTTCATGTAAACATATAGTCTCCGATGCTAGGTGCTCTCGTACCCAAGGCTAACTATGGCTAACTTGCACGTCTGTGACGGACGGCATCTTTAATGCTGAAAAGTACATTCAGGTTTTGGTGCGATATATGCTGCCATCCAAGCAAATTCTTTTTCAGAAATGTCCTTGCTCATTTAGCAAGATGATGCCAAGCAACATCCTGGACGTGTTACAGCAATATGGCGTTGTAGTAAAAGATGTTGTGACTGGCCTGCCAGCAGTCCAGACGTGTCTCTCATTGAAAATGTGTGGCGGGTTATGAAGTGCAAAATACAACAATGGAGATGTTTAAACATTATATATCTTGTCTTGTCTTGTTTATTTACATTTGAACTACATTGAAATTAAATTTGTTGATTAGTTTAGTAGATTTGCTTTTTTTTTTTAATTTTCGATGGCCAAAATGCAAAAAAAATGAAAAATACAAAAATATTGCACTTTAACTCATTCACTCCCAGCCATTTTCACAGAAGCAGTCCCGTTCGCATCAGGAAAAAAAAGTATGTTTCTACCTGTTTCCGTTTTGCAGCAATTAGCATTAGAAGAAAGCTAAGTTTCATCAGTTTTCACAAATCTATTTAAAATTGTAAGTAATTGAGCTTTTCTTCTAGATGGCCCTGGTTGATCTCCTTTGCTCTGCTGCCACCTGCTGGCCGTTTGTGTAATAACTACCAACTAGAAACCGTTCTTTGCAGTTGAGAGGCTGCATCAAAGCCTTCTGTATGCTCTAGCATGAAAAAAACAACAACAACGTATAAATACGTCTTTGGGACACTTAGAACATTAAAAAAAACGTATTTATACGTTATTGGGAGTAAATGAGTTAAATGTTTTTATTGCTTTTCAATTGAAGTGGGTGCATGAAAAAAAATCTAATATTACCGAAGTGGCTGCCCCCACCCCCAGGAGATGTGCGAATATTTGTCGATCAATTTTTTTTTTCCACTCGTCCATTTTGTATAAATTCTGTCAAAACGACGTCAGGCCGCACATTAATTAGGAGTATCGACGAAACATCAGGCAGCCGTGCTGGTTCAGCAGAGCTCACATTATTAGGGAAAGGTTAAGTGCCCCGTCGACATTTAATTTCCGGCCGTCATCCCTCGATCTGTGGCGCCGCTCTTGCCTCCTTCGTCTTCCTCGTTCCCTCGCTTTATCCATCTCTGTTCCCCTACAACCCCAACAGCCCCCCACCCCCCTCATTCTCGTCTTCCTTGCTTCCTGCATAAACACTTGAAGCATAATTCTGTGTGGGATTTTAGAGCGGGAGCTGAGCTGAAACGAAAAAGTTGCCCTCTCATTGGCTCCCTGGCGCAAACACACGCGCGCGCACGCGCACGCACGCACACGCTGTCATTTAGCGGCATCCTCTCCGGCAGCCACGCTTTTTTGCAAGATGGATGCCCTCTCGCACGCATTTATCCGCCAGCGCCGCGGTGCTTTATTATCTAATTTTGACAGCGCGTTGCCGCCCACCGCTCCGCCGCGCCGCCGCCGACGTCGCCTCCAGGGACCTTCTGGGCGAGGCCCCCGCTGAACTCAATCGCAAAGTGCTAAACGCGCCGCGCCGCTCGCATGCTAATTTGCCACAAAAATCAACCGAGCGGATCGTGTTGTTGTCATGAATTGTCGGTCGGCCGTTCCCAAACCGCTTTCCCGACCAAATGCAACAACTACAAAAATAATAATAAACCCTCAAACTCTAACACATTTCAGTGCGCTTGCCTGGATGGGTGTTTCTTTTTTTTTAATATAAATATAATATTTATTTATTTATTTATTTATTGCCCATAAAAAATCCAAAGTAGTCTGCGGTCCAAGGTTTACGAAGGCCGATTAAACTGTTGATGTCGAGAGGGATGAGGTCAGAGAGAGAAGTAGATTGGACACTCGAAGTGACTGGATTATTGCAACTTGCATGACTGGGTTATTTCTATTCTTTCTGTTAATTTCTACTGCGCGAGGTGTCTTTTTTTTTTTGTAATGACAAACTAGCTAAAGAAACCATCACATTAATCACACGACACATATGCTTAGCAAGCAAGCGCATGTTCCGAGCAAACGATGGGCTAAGGGTTGGTTCTTTACTCTATAGATTCTTTCTTATTGTTTTTGGTTATTGATATTCAACAAGTTAGGTGTTATAATGAATAAATGTTGAGAGGAGAGATTGCATTAATCATGTGATTCGCATTTTATTGTGACCGAGCATGCCATGGACTTTTTTTTTTTTTTTTTTTTTTTACTCTGTGGATTATTTCTAATCATTCTGTATATTTCTTAAGTGCAAAGTGGTGGCACTGGTTAATATATAGAAATGGTGATAGGAGTAATGACATTAATTATATGACATATATATTGTGCCGTTGCATGTTTCTACTTGCATCTTTTTACTCTGTGGATCATTTCGTTATTGTTTTTTTTGTTTTTCTCAAATGCAAGGTCACATAAATCATCATGAACATATGATCATATCACTTACATTGCAGTGGCCGAGCATGCCAAAGCTTTTTTATTTTGTGGATTATTTGTAATTTTTCTGTGTCTATATCTATTGTAGAAGGTGGTGGTTATTATCAATAAATATTGAGAAATATGATCACATTAATTATAGGACAAATCCATTGCATGAGTGCCATGTCCGTGTGATTTTTTTTTTTACTTTGTGGATTATTGTTAATTGTTCTGTCTTTATTGATTGTGGTGGTTAAGTCAAGTGATCACATTATATTGCACAAGTGCATGTTTCCACAGTCCATGTGATTTTTTATTTTTTATTTTTTTTACTTTGTGGATTATTTCTAATTGTTCTGTCTTTATTGATTGTGGCGGTTAATTGAAGTGATCACATTATATTGCACAAGTGCATGTTTCCACTGTGACTGAGCATACCATGGATGTGTTTTTTACTCTTTGGATTATTTCTAGTGACTATTTATTTCTAATGTGCAAGGTGACCATTATCATGAATAACTTTCGAGAACGAGTTGATAGGGATGAGGTCAAACTCTCAGGGAGATGTAAATATACGTTACTGGATTATTGCAGTTTTCCTGAATTTCTAGATTAATAGTTCTGTTTATTTCTATTGTGCAAGGTGGATGTTATCATGCATGAAGAAGCAAATAGCAAATAGATACTCCCAGAGTAGTGTTTTTTTTTTTTTTTTTAACTCTGTGGATTATTTCTAGTCATTCTGTTTATTTCTAATCATTAGAAGTCAAATTTAGAAACATTAGAATCTGATGTGTAAGGTGGCGATGATCATAAATAAATATGTGTATATGTGCCCGTGGTCTCAGTGTGCCATTAACTTTTATGTCTGTGGATTATTTCTATCTGCTGTAATAATTTCTATTGTGCAAGGTGTCATGAGACAGGAAGTGCACCAAACTTGAGTAAGCATCTCCAAACGTATCAGACCCAAGCACGGGTTGGATGGCCTACAACAGTATGCGTTTTTTTGTTTTTTTTGTTTTGTTTTTTTATTTCATTTAAATCTTGATGCTCCCAAAGCCAATTTCTTTACTGCGGGTGCGACCGCTGGCCCAAATCTACTAACACAATAAAAAAATATTGCAATCTAAAGTGCATAAAGTCGAGCAAATCTTGGCACAGAGGAGGCGAACTTGTGCATCCTTGTGGCCTCATCACCATCTTATGTCCACGCCTCGTCGCTGTCACGCGCCGCTTCAGCCACTGAATTGGTAATTTAATTCCAGTAACCCCCCTCCCACCCCTCGCTCACGCCCCCCAGCCCCTGCCACCCTCTCACCCAAGGCTCCCCCCTGCAGCCCAAACAGCCCCCCCTCCCTCCTTCCCAATCCTTACATGCTGCCCCGCCATTTGCGCCAATTGCCTAAACCCTGAGCGATTGTAATTTGTGAAGAGGCTGCCGAGTGGCGCTTTAGAGGCGGCGGGAGGAGGGGGGAGGCGGCGGTGGGAAAAAAACAGAAGAGGCGGTAATGGCAATGGCGGTGGGCCACGCAGGAGATGGAGGGGAAGGGGAGAAGGCAGAATGGATGGATGAGAGTGGAAGGAGGCGGAGGGAGGAGGAGTCGGGCGCCGCTTGCGCTCGCTTCCGAGCAATTAGCCTTTCACCTGGACAAGCTCATCGTTCAATCCCTCAGGTCAGCGCCTCCATGCCGCCCTCCGACGCACCCGCGCCAACTTGGCGGCACCGACGCAGGCGCTCCCAAAACGCGGGGAAAAAAAAAATACACTGGTGTCTTGAATTATGGATTGAATTGGTTTGATCTCAAATCATTGTTGACCATTGAAATGAATGGTAATGCCATTAATCCGTTCCAGCTCTCCCAAAAAAAACACCACCCAAAACAATACATCGCTGGCAAACCGTGTACCTCTGAAATTGTCACTTTTCAGGAGACACCAAAGCACCTCATTCCATTACTGAGAATCGTTAAAGAAAGATCTGACGATTATTCACCGACGTGTGTCACATGACGATCTGTCTGGTAAGGAAGCGTTAACTGCCGTCGTTATGCAATGTACGTGTTTCTCTCGTCTGTTCGATTTCGTGCCGGACTCTCACATTTGGACTTTTATTGGTTGCCATGACTGGATTATTTTGGAGCAGGTTCTCGAGACACGTTAGTTACCAGTTGGCCAAAAATATGTAGTTTACGATGCATATTGTCTTCTAATCACTTATTTTCATACTCTTAGGCTACTTTTATTCTGCTGGGAAATGAAAATAGAGCCCTTAAGCAGGTTTATGTTTCAAGAAATTTAAAAATGGACATTTTAGTCCAAGGCTATTTTTGTCAATAACGCAAAACGAATCTCCGCTACCTGATTTTGTGAAAACACGTAACATATACTGTTTATTATACAGACATATATGTTGCTACCAGTTTGTTTAAATTCACTTAAATATTGAAAATTACCACACAATTGATACTAGTTTTGTTAGCCTATCCACGGTGTTTTACATTGTGTGTTAGCATTAGCATAGCAGACTTTAGCATGACAAAGGGGGAAGTCAACACCCCAAAATTGTTTTGACAGTAAAATGTTCTATTCTGCCACACTGTCTAAATATGGCATTCTGGTTAATATTGTGTTAGTGGAATGCGAGTTATTAAGAAGCAAAATCCATCCGTCTTTATCCATCTTAGGGGGCGGCCATTTTGTCACTGGCTGTCAACGGAAGATAACATCAATGTTGCTCAGCGCTCAGGCAACGACCAATCACAGCTCAGCTTCAGAAAACAGGTGAGCTGTGATTGGTCGTCACCCGAGCTACTGTGATGTCATCTTCAGTCGACAGCAAGTTGCAAAATGGCCGCCCCCTGAGATGAATAAAAATGGCTGGATTTTGTTTCATAACTCTTATTCCACAAATATAATATTAATCAGAATGCCATGTTTAGACTAGTGAGGTCACATATAACATATGTTATTTATTTATTCATGTTTTTAATGTGCTTTGGGTAAATGCACAATATGTGACTGTTTGCTTTACGTTTAATTTTAAAGTAAACAATTGGAAGAGGCAATAAACAGTTTGACCTTTTTTGTTTTTATTTTTGGAAGAATTATTCACCTGTCAAGCTGCTGCTTGTTGCAAAGTTTGATGCCACCATCTACTGCTCAACTTTTTTTCCAATTTTTTTGAATTAGCCTGATCTTTACCATGTTTACGTTTTTCTCCAACTGCTCTGACCTTCTCATACAATCCAAAAACTTTCATATTTACCAATATTGCATTGTGTATGTTATGTGTAGAATTGCACCACATAGTATTAAGAGGTTACCTCATATTTTGACACTCCCATGTTGCTAAATAAGTTCAGCAAAACTTTTGCTACATTTCGACATCTGCAACAAATAGCAAAAGTTTGTCTTATGTGAGCGCACAGTGCACGGAATCTATTATTATTATGCGCGGGTGTGTATGTGTGCGCCTCACAAACGACGCGCTAGCCTGTCGACAATTTGGGCTCCCGCCTCGTCCTGTCAGGGGCCCGCGCGGCTAATCTTTATGCACTCTGTGACCCGCTCACTGCAAACCCTGCTAAATATATTATTCCCCGCGGGCCTTTCATTGCTGCTTGGTGTCAGAAATCAATATGTATGAGGCGCGTAGATGGGAATTTCTAATAGATCTCTGCGGCCCCTGCGCGCGAGCTGCTCTTCAATATCTGCCTCGGACTATTAGTGCCGGCTCAGTGGCGGTGAAATAACCGAGATAATCTTTTAAGGTGGCGTTCTTAAGGTGGAACGGCAGCTCAGGTTTTTTTTTTTTTTTTTTTTTTTTGCATCCCTGCCTATGTACGGTGCCCCAAACATGACATGGGGATTTTTTTTATTTACTTATTTTTTTAATTGTGGGCACAAAATAGATGTAGCGTGCACAAAATACTAATTTGTGCCTTCAAATATGTATAACGTGCACACAAAACACAAATTTATGTGTTTTATATCATTTCCATGAACAACTTGAACATCTGGGTAGCAAATTGACCTCACCTTTGCTGGAAAGTGAACTGTGCTATGTCCCCAGTGCTATGTCATAAGAAATTCCTTCCAATGGCAGGATCTTCAAAATATCGATATTAAAAGTCACTGACACAATCCCTTTCGATTTTCTTTTCGCCATAGCTTCTACGTTACAGATTCTAGATATGGTGTGCTTGATTTCGCTGACCCAACCGTCCTGTTTGGGGCCACAGCTACTTCATAGCCACAAATTAGCATTTTGTGCACACGTTATATTGTTAACTCTTGACAACAATATTGGAGTTAGCGGTCACATAATCATATTTAATTTGCCTCCAGTAATTTGTAGCCACAAATTAGCATTTCGGCACTCATTATACCTCGAGAGCAAAATCGTATTTCTTTCTTTGCCACAAATGAGCAATTTATACACTTTATGGTCATCAAATATTTTCTGTGCAAGTTGTATGTATTGCATTTTGTAGACACATTATTACATGGCCACAAATTAGTATTTTGTGCAACACATTACAGTCCCCCAAGTGGAAATAGGGTTAGGCTGGGCTGCAAATTGTGAAAATCTTTGTATAATTGATACCATTGAAATGTATTGGGGGGGTGTAATCCAAAAAATTATTCAAATAAAAACTAATAAACATTCATTTGATTACCATGAAAAATGTGTGGGAAATGGATACACCCCCTCAAAATATATCAACAAATAAATACATTTTAAAAAATACATAAATAAATAATGTAAATAGTGAAAACAAAAATATGCAAATCTGCAGATGCCGAAACACGAGTATATATACCAGTAGGTGTGCTGTATACCTATTTTGTGGAACACGTTAGGATTTTGTGCGCACGCTTTTACTATTTTGGGGCCACAAATGAGCAATTTATGCACATTGTTATGCCAACTTCATTGCCCCAATTTGTATTTATTTCATTGTTATTTGCTATTTTCAATATGGGCAAATAGCAAAAAAAACAAAACAAAAAACAAAAGGGGGGGGGGGGGGAGGCACCCACCCCACCCTCAAATTATTAAAAAAAAAAAAAGAAAAGAAAAAAAAAGAAAGCTGACAAACTTCCAATGAAAAATGGAAACCTAAAAAAACAAAGCTAAAAACAAAAAATATAGAAAAAAATGAGTGAATACTGTTTGAATCCGCGGGTGCCAAGATGTGAGTATGCGGAGGTCCATGGTTTGGCCAGTTGCCCATCCCTGATCTATTACATGGCCATAAATTACGTCATACTTACTTGGTAGCTCCAAATGAGTATTGTATTTTGTGTTCAACTGTCCGTACTTCATGGCCAAAAATGCAGTCCTTGCATACGTCCACTTTGTAGCCACGTATTAGCAATTCATGGATGCGTTATAACCATTTGGTGACCACAAATTAGCATTTTGGGCTAATACATATGCAGATATTGTAGTGACTATTTTTATTTTTCTGTGACATTTTTTTTATTTTTTTTATTAAACGTGAATATTTTAATTTAGTAACCCTAGACCTTTACAGGAGTTCACATATCTTTTGGTTTTTAACAGTGCTGATGGAGGTTGGCCCTTTTTTTGTGTGTGTGCGCATGCGCGCTCACGCTGCGGCGCTAATTGCCCGTATTCCTAATGTGGGAATGATTTGCAGCAGCACTTAGCCACAGCGGCAGCACAACCTGACTCTCCTTTCTCTCCTCACACCCCGCCTCCGCTCCACCTGCATCTGCCCCCCCCACCCCCCACACCCTTTCACACACACACACCCTTTCACACACACACATCCCCCTCCTCCTGCGGCCCCACCACCGCCGCCGCCACCCCACCACGCTGAGGCGGAGAAGAAGAGACATCCGGCGTCGGCAGGCAGTTAAAGGATTGGAGGCGAGGGGGAAAGTGGGGGTGGGGGGGGTGGGGGGGGGGGGTGGAGGGTGCGTGCAGGTTGGCTCAGACGGCGTGTGGTCTCCAGGGAGGAAAAGAGGCTGAAATTATTCTACGGTCACAAGCTGTCCCCCCCCCCCCAACCAACCATCACCGCCTTCACCCCCCACCCTCGTTTTTTCCTCCATCCTCCTCATCTCGCTGCGAGGACCCGGTGTATAATCCTCGGCGCTCGCCCGCCTCGTATATCTGCCGTCGCCGAGACAAAAAGGTTATATCTCTCTCCTCCAGGACCGGTGGCCACTAACCTGCCCCCACCCCACTCCACCACGCCAACCCCTCCGCCCCTATTATCTGCACATCATCAGCTCCCCGCAGCCACCAATTAATCGCTCCGGTGACCTTCATTTTTTTTTTTTTTTTTAATAAACGCAAACCGTACGAGGGGGTGGGGGTTAAAAAAAAAAAACGCAGTGATGCCGCTAACAGGAAGTGCGCTCATCAACGGCGTCGTCGTGGTCGTATAGTGGGAAACGGCCACGATTCGACCTTTTCCGCCGTTAATTCACGCCGGTTTCGTTATCCCGGCGTAGCGCGGCGAGAATAATTACGACTCTCCCGTGGCGTGGCATCAATCATCGTGATGGAGCTGTTAGGACATGTTTATACGCATTACCTGTTGATTGGGAAAGGTCGCGCGACAGGGTTTGACGCCGTAACGGGCGATGAGGGGGGCGCGCGCGCGTTACAAACGTAAATGAACGCGCGCGCTTGCCTGATTAGCGCCTCCGTCGTGGATTCAGAAGCATCCATAATTACCTCCCCCAGGTTTAAGTGTGTCGGGATAAGCGGACTGGGTTATGGACGGAATACCAACAAGGGTGCGAGATCCAGTTAACTCATTTACTCCCAAAAACGTATAAATACGTTCTATTTTAAATATTACCATGCTCCCAAAGATGTATTTATACGTTTTGGCTTTGATGCAGCCTCTGAACTGAAGAGAATGCTTGAAGCAATGGTAGTTATTACAAAAGCGGCCAGCAGATGGCAGCAGAGTATAAGAGATCAAAAAGCTCTTTTCCCCCTAGTTTTAAACAGATTTGTAAATAATGATGAAACTTAACCATATTTTAATGCAAAATGGAAAAAGATAGAAATATACTTTTTTTTTTCCTGATAAAAGAAGAGGCTCTAATCTTTCTTTAGGTAGATTCCATGTTTTTATAGCAAAAAGACACAATATTCTATGGGATTTGCAAATTCAGTCAAAATCCAGTAAAATAGCGAAAATGACCTGGGAGTGAATGAGTTAATGTCTATCAGGAAGAAAAATCTCTTCTACCTTAAAAATATTCGTTCTTTCGTAAAGAGCAACCAACAAAATTGAGCTGTGTTGTGAGTTATTCACATGACCCACCATTTCGGGTTACATACCCTAAACCCAAAACCCAACTTTTGGGTTACTAATTTAACCGAGAAGTTAGATCAAATGGACAAATTCCCGGTTCCTTTTTTCACCCAAAGTTGGCTTATTTTTTTTTTACCCAAAAGTTTTTATAGTGCAAGTGTGAAAACCAACCGGCTTTAAAGCAATGTTTAGCTATAGGGTCACGCAAATTGATAATTAGGCGCGATTAACCAATGTCACTAAAATTTTATCTGTTAATGTCTATTGTTAAAAAATAAAATAAAAAATATTTTCTACTGGAAGGAAAAAAATGTCCAAACCCTCCTCCCCCAGTAAATTCTGTAAATTTGACGCTACTTAGAGTGGGACCAAATAGACTCCGTTTTGGAGTAATATTTACACTTGGAAGAGAGTAAAATAAAGAATTGGAAAATGTTATGTTCTGGGGTTGGATCCCAAAAACGCAGACACAAATAAGATTTTAACTCTTCGCATAACATCGAGAGGCGTAGAACAAACTTGACTAGACTAGAAACAATGAGAATGTATCAAGAATCACGAGACGCTAATCTAACTTGGGCCGTGGAGTTGCACAGAGGAACAGAGGTAATAATCCGACAAAAACACACCCTCCTCAGACAGGCATATATAGACAGCGAATCGATCTGATTGGTTGTGGCTAGACATGTGGGTAACAGGACTGACATGGAATTATCTGATTGGCTGTTGATCAGATAAAGAGATTAAAGATTGCTGACATCACATATCTTCTGACATCACATAGCGTCTTACCAGTTGAAACTAGATGCTGGTTACATCAGTTCAAATCAGACAGTTGACCTCACTCAACTCAACTCACGGTCATGACAGTACAAATAACCCTTGCATGACCCTAGTCATGACAGAAAAAAACAAAAGTGACTCAAGGGTGGAGGAACAAACTCACGACCTTCAGCTTGGGAGACAGCCGCCATATTGCTCCTCCCAAGAAACGTTTATCGATCCTATACATTTACAGTATCGAAATTGGACATTTGAGACATTTGAGAAAAATAGTGAGCAGACCGCCACTCGAGAGATGGGAGGAGCAAGATGGCCGCCCTGTGACTTCAACGGCTAGCACGGGCGTGTATGGGCTGTCGTCTATCCAGTCATATATTCAGATCAGTGGTCAGAGGCCAACAGGAAAGTTACGAAAAAGGCTGCCCAGATTGGCTTTATTAACTGATTGCTTAACCGTTTAATTCAATGCTAGCTAAACACTCCCATACATGCGCAGACATTTCCGGCTGTCGTTTTCACACAACGCTGTACACTCTCCACGTTTTGCCATCGAACATTTTCTGTGCCGCTAATACACACGACAACATGTGATGATTCATTCTCACTCGAAAAACTGTTGGCGAACATCTGGCGAACGTTTTTGTGATCGTTTGCAAGCTTGAACGAACCTTTTAAATGTTATTTCCGTCGTCCAACTCAGGCGCAGAATAATAATGTCCCCGAGTGAATGCGGATTGGGCTAATTTGTCGCTTTTGTTGTTGTTGTTTTGTCTAAAATGGCCTGACTGGCGTGGCAGCTCTCCGCCATCCGGCTGACGTCACACTGTGCGCTTTCCTCGCCCGCAGCTGCTGCCACGACACACACACATATCCACGCACGCACACATTTTAGCAGCCCCCCGCCTGTCCCCTGTGCCGCCGTTTTAAAGAGCCACACGGGTGGCTGCGCTCCACTTGACATGTGAGCCCACATTCTCACCTTGGAGACACAGGATGGGCACGCTCGCACGCTTTGATGGCTTAATTATCACTGTGGAAACAGGAGTGGTCGGGGGTGGGGGTGGGGGTGGGGAGGGGGATGGGCGTTTAGACGTGTCGGCGGCGGCAACGCGCCGGCGGATCATTAGCGCGGGGCTAAAATGGCAGCTCCCGTAAGGCATCTAAAATGCATGCGCGCTGGCTGATGGGAATTCAAAAGGCTCATTTAGGGCTCATTGAACGAGGAGGCATCAGATCACGTTTTAACGCGGAAAATACTGAGAAATGGCGCCGCCGAGTCATATTCCACACTCAGCCACATTAACGGCCCAAAGGGGGTTATAGTGGGTTGTTTGTTGCACTTTTGTTTGATCACTCCTTCTCCCAAAATCAAACCACTTGATGATTGGAGGTCTGTCGTAAAATGGTGGCCATTCACCAACTATTGATTCCAGGTTAACATAGCTGACCTTAATTGAGGTAATAACGGCTTGTGGTCCCATAAGGTCACATTAATGGTGGACCCGTTTTGATGACATCCAGAGGGACTACTAGTAGCCCACCTCGATGTTAACCCATTTATGGCAATCATGTGGAATAGATTTCACAAAAGAGTCAAGTATTTGGGAACACATAGCTAAGAGAAAAAAAATATACAATTACGAGGGGTAAAAAAAAAATAAAAAAAATCCATCATTGTTTCAAAAAGCAGTTTCTTAAAAAAAAAAAAAAAAAAAAAATGGGGGGGGGGAATCAAAAGTCACCATTTCGGGTAGTTTTGTGTACTTCAGTAAATTTAATGTAAAGTTCTTCAAAAACGTACAAAGGTAAATGTTAGTATTATTTTTAACCACGGCTGTTATTAATCTGCCAAAATGGCATTGTTTACTTTTGGCGCAATGCATTGTGGGATGTGTGATGTCAACATCCAGCCTTCTGACATCACTGTGATGGCGCTCTTGAATTGAATTTTTTTTTTTTTTTATATTTGAGGGCGTGTCGTGAGTACACAGTACATAATCAATAGGGTTGTTTCCACTGGCTATGCGTCGCTAAGTGCAGTGTGAAAAGGTTCTTAATATTGCAACTTTATTCTCATTTAAAATAAAATAATTTTTACAGAAAATTACATTTTTGCATTACGTTACAACCTTATGGGCTTTTTTTTTCCAAACACAAAGAAATGCAACACTTTTAGTTTTGTGACAATTGACAGTAATTGCAGTAAAAACTAAACTAAATACTAACTTCATTGTTGTAAATGTATAACCACATTCTCTCAATAATCTGATATACTATTCCAACTTTATCATTGTATTATTTTGACTTCATTCATAGAAAATGACATATTTTTAAAAATATCTGCTGTTATTCTCATTATATATATATATATATATATATATATATATATATATATATATATATATATATATATATATATATATATATATATATATATATATATATATATATATATATATATTATATATATATTTTTTTTAATTCTATTATTCGGTTCACACAAAAGTATGATTTTTTTCTTACTTTACAAAATACACATATTTCATTCTTACACTTTTATTACTGTAATACATCATTATTGATGTAACTTTTTTTTTTATTTGAATTGTATTGTAGTACTTTTTCCAATTAAATATTTTCAATTTTTCAAAGTGAAATTTCTTAACACAGCGCAGCTATGCTCATTCTTTCCCCCACATAACCATACAAACAAGATTCCTATTCAGAATAAAGCAACAGACTTGGAAGGTTTCGAAGTAGGAAGTACGCACCATTCTTAAAAACAACAACAACAACAACACCAACAACATCAAAGCGGCGACTGGCGCGGGCGCTCGGAGCGTCTCGTATCGACGTGAATGGTTTTACATCGGAGGTAATTAACAGCCCGCTGTGCCTCGCGCAAAGTGTCTCTAATAATAACCGGGGAAGAGAATGTTTAAATCTATGAGTGCGTGCAATAAATTTTGATGGCGATTCTAATTGCGGGAAATCCACTTAGCATGCAGCCTCATGCTGCGAGGCGGACATGTTGCCGAGGCGGCTAAAATCCCCAGTGAGCTAGCGGGAAATGCTTTGCGGTCACTTTGAGGGGGGAGGCACTTGTGACTTCCGCGGCGCATCTTCAGATCTTAACCTGCATTTAGTTCTTAGAATTATTCTTAAAGGCTGCGTCCCACTGAGGGGGCGAATGTTTGCGAAGGTAGCGAGCATTGAGGGTTCCTTCAAGGTTGCGGTGTTTGCTAGGAAATTTGCAAGGAAAATTTCATTTTAGCTTGTAATTCTTGCTCCTTGCATGAGTTTTCATTTTGTTGTGTTTGTCCTGTTCAATAAACAACTTATCATAAATAG
Source organism: Festucalex cinctus (assembly GCF_051991245.1). Lineage (NCBI taxonomy): Eukaryota > Metazoa > Chordata > Actinopteri > Syngnathiformes > Syngnathidae > Festucalex > Festucalex cinctus. The sequence goes on along the minus strand of NC_135416.1, from coordinate 6,772,651 downwards.
GAATGTCAGGTGATTAAAATGTTTAATCGTCATTAATCGCATGACACGAGTGTGTTGATTTGTGTTGAGGCCATTTTTCTGCCACTAGATGGCATCATTGCATTTGTAAGACATTGGTGACAGCTCAGTCCAAATTCTTTCCATATTAAGTTTGTGAAATTCTGCACATTTATAAAAATGGTAAAATACTACTAGTTAGGGATGTCCCGATGCCGATCACGTGATCGGAAACCGAGTACCGATCACGTCATTTTCAGCTGATCGATATCAGAAGTTTTCATTTTTGACATTTTTTAAAAAAATTATTATTATTTTAGGGGTTACAAAGCATCAAAATCATCCAGAGGTAAACATATTTCCAAATAAAATGCTTTATTTATTTTTATTTATTATTTTGTGCACTTCTGATGGCACCGCCCAAAATCATTACGATGGTTTTGTTAGGAAAAAAAATAAATAATTGGAAGCACTTTTTTCCCCTCCGTAATACTTTGCAGAGGAATCGGATCAAGACTCGGTATCGGCAGACAGATCCTCAAAATCAGGTGACTCAGACTTGGACTTGGGTGGAAAAAACTGTGATGGGGGGACATCCCTAATTGTGTGATCATCCCTAATTGGCTGGAGGCAACATTTAATGCTAATGCTAGCTTAGCATGCTGAGGCTAATGTTAGCTTAGTATGCTAATGCTAAGTTATCATGCTAATGCTAATTTCGCATGCGAATGCTAATGCTAACTTAGCATGCTCATGCTAATTAGCTTAGCATGTTAAGGCTAATGTTATGTTAGTATACTAATGCTAATGCTAGCCCGCTAATGCTAAGTTAGCATGCAAATGCTAATGCTAGCTTAGTATGCTAATGCTAATGTGACCTGATTTCAACAGAGCCAACCCTTACTCCATTCCTTACTCGATTCCTCAATCTTTACACCATTGCTTATTTAATTTGTCACTCCTTACACCATTGCTACTCGATTCTACGCTCCTTACTTCATTGCTTACTTAATTTTAGTCACTTCACTCCATTGCTTACTCGATTACTTGCTCCTTCCTCCATTGCTTACTTTATTTCTTCCTTGTTTTCTTGTTTTTTTTTTGTTTCTTGCCAATTTATTTTTATTTTTGTGCTATTTTTCTTCCTTCAACTGCTTCTAGATTTCTGGATGAAATCAAACCATTCCAACTTTAGCACGTTCAGCTCATTCCAGGTCAGTGTATATCATTCCATGTCACTCAATATCATTCAACATCATTCCATATCATTCCAAATCATTCCACAGGTTTTTATTCATCCTTCCAGCCTTCCCATGCAGTTTCCCCAGAAATTGCATTCTCTAGTTATTATTACATTTATTATTGTGAAATTTCGACGTGGGCGTATCTGCTGGAATTCCCTGAGTACAGGCTTTCCAAGTAAGGGGCGGTCATTAATCATGCATTTAAAAAAAAAATAGTGGCATTAAAGGAACTTGAAATTAACTCAAAAATTAACGCAGTAATTTTGACAGCCCTAATAATAAAACAAAAATATGTGCACATACAGTATTATTGTTACACTATAAACACAACGCGTGTCAGCCACGCAAATGCTGAGGTCCACTCACAAATGAAAAAGCAAACAACCCCATCGTAAAGCACGCCGGCGTGCGCGCCCGCGGCGGCGTCCATTTATCTTGAGGGGAAAGAGGAGCCGCTCGCCTCCGAGGCCCATCTGTCTCCGGACGACGGGGGGGTGGACGCGCGGTGGGGTCGAGCTCAGTTTAATTGAAGATTATCTGCTTAATTACTCAAGCGCAGCCAGCGTTAAACAGCCATGGATTAAGAAAACGTCAGCCAGGCAGACCTTGGGGTCTAGTGCGGCGCTCAATTAGCGAGCCGGCACCAGATATGACAACAACGCATGCGCCGCCCTCATCCTCGGAACCGGCAATGTTGAGTAGCCGTGCAGATTGTAAACAAGGACATAAACAAGGCCTGTTTACACTGAACTGAAAACAGATCCAAAGTGTGTTGGGTTCCTATTACTATGGGTTACTATAGATTACTGGGTTACTATTACTAACTGCCAGTGATGGGGCGAAACACTGTAAGAACTACATGTACAACCTCTCTCAGTTGCACTACTTCCACGATATGAATTTGGATGTTAAATTTATTGTCCAATCAGATTTCATCTTCTGTGTCGCCATGCAAATCTGATCTGCCTGACCCGAGCCTTCAGCAAGAGTAGTTAATGTGAGCTTTTTCCAACTAAAAATAAATTAATACATTGTTATTAACTCATTTGCTCCCAATAACGTGTAAATTCGTTTTTTTTGTTTTTTGTTTTTAGGTTTTAAGTGTCCCAAAGATGTATTTATACGTTTTTGTTTTTTTGTTTTTGCTAGAGCATACAGAAGGCTTTGATGCAGCCTCTCAACCGGAAAGAACGGTTGCAGAAATGGTAGTTATTACACAAACGGCCAGCAGGTGGCAGCAGAGCAAAGGAGATCAACCAGCGCCATCTGGGGAAAAAAAAGCTAAATTTCTTCCAATTTTAAATAGATTTGTGAAAACTGATGAAACTTAGCTCTCTTCTAATGCTAATTGTTGCAAAACGGAAACAGATATAAGCATACTTTTTTTTTCCTGATGAAAGAAGAGACTTTAATCTTTCTTTTGATAGGTTCCATGCTTTTATAGCAATAGAACACAATATTATGTGGGCCTTGCAAAATCAGTCAAAATCCAGTAAAACAGCCGGGAGCGAACGGGATTGCTTCTGTGAATATGGTTGGGAGTGAATGAGTTAATAAATTGTTAATTATTAATAAATTAATATAATCCAAGAGTCCCTGGACCCGCTTGATAATTTAGCTTGGATGACTTGGATGATGCGAGCTTGCGATGGAATTCTATGAGGGCAACGCCAGCAAAAATCTCAAGGAATTTATTGCCAAAGGTCGGATTGGATAAATCTCACAAAATCCATTTGTGGTGCATTTAGGAGTCGCAGCTTTTAATCTGACACCGCAAGGCTGAACTTCCTGCTGCGTGCTCAAGAACGTTTAATGTGATGACGTTGGGGATTGTGTCATGGTTGGGGTTTGGATTTGTGTTGGGGTTAGGGTCATATTTGGGGCTTGGTTGAGGTTCGGGTTGTGGTCAGGGTTGAGGCTCTTGTGTTGTGGTCGTTGTTGGGGTCTGTATTAGGGTTCAGGATTGTGGTCAGGTTTGGGGTTTGTGTTTTTTGTTGGGGGGTGTTTTTACATCTTATTGTCAGTGTTGGCTTTGCGTAGCGTGAGGCTTGGTTATCATCGAACATAAAAAAAGTCTAGTACAAGTTCTGAAATTTATTTGGAGGTTAATCAGAGGCACTTTAAATGGTGTGTCAAAAAGATGGCATTTAGAACAGGGGTGTGTAGACTTTTTATATCCACTGTATGTTAGGGCTGTGATCAGGGTTAGTGTTTATAAATCTATCAATCTCTGAATAGTTTAGGTCCTGAATACATACAAAAAAAAATATGAATGAAATATAAACCCAGCAGGGCTCTGAGGTCTGCAGATTCAGGTGACTTATTGGAGATAAGAGTTCAAAGCAAACATGGTGAAGCAGCATTTAGATGTTCTGATGCACACAAATACAAAGCCCAGGTATAAAAACAAAACAAAAGTTTTTTTTCACATGCTTATGACTGAGGTATTTTAAGGAATTTTTTTGACATTATTTTTTTTTTTTAAATAATCTTTCACTTTACATTCTTTGCATAATTTTTGTAAGATAGCTTATATTTCTGTACTTTGTTTTTAAATGCTTTTCAATATACTTTTAATCATGTAATGCACATTGAGTTACCATGTGTATGAAACACTATATAAATATAAAGTTGTGTTTATTTGTGTACAATCAGTTTGACTCTATTTAGAGTAAATTCGAATTATTTATTTATTTAGAATGGGACCAAATACAATCGGTTTTGGAGTAATATTTAAACTTGGAAGAGAGTACAATAAATAATTGAAGAAGAAAAAAAAGTCATTCAAGGGTTGAGGAATGAATTTGCGACCTTCAGCTTGGGAAACTGCCACTCTACCACCTGAGCTATGCCCCTCCTACTGTTTTATCAGATCCAAGAGGAGACCAAAAACATTTTAGTCTCTTGGAGTTACGAAGATTCCAGCTGACGTGAGCGATATATTAACACATACCAGGAGCTGCGGGGCTCAGGGAGTAGATTGACTGTCTGCGAGTTTGTTCCTCAACCCTTGAGTGACTTTTATTTTGTTTTCCAGTTCTTTCTTTTACTCTCTTCCAAGTGTAAATATTCCTCTAAAACTGAGTCTATTTGGTCCCACTCTAAATAGAGTCAAATTTACTCGTCAGAATTTACTGTGTGGTCATGTTTGCTTTGGTTTAAAGAGGACCTGTTAAAGTTGGTCGCCTCCTCACGTCATCCAGCATTTCCTCTCCTGCGCTGCCACGTGACATTTTGACAAACAGATTTATAGGTGACGTCATATTTCTTCCCTCTTTTAATCAAACGCCGGGGCCGTCGGGGCTGACTCGGGCGCAGATTAATATCGCCATTGATCAGATTGGATGGAGGTGTCCTCACACCCCACCCCGCTTCCTCACCCTCAACCTCCCTCCCTCTCTCCATCTTGCTGACTCTTCCTCACTCCTTCACTGTTTTGCACTCGGAAGATTCCCGTAACCAACATGGCCTCTCAGTCAGCAGTCCGCCACTCACCCCTACGTCCATCACACGTGACACCGGGGTCAGTGTTGCGATTCCAACCCCCCCCTGCCGACACCCCACCACGCCTCGTCCCACCTCGCCGGGCGGCGGCGTGTGGGAAATGACCGCACGCGTTGTCTTGCTAAGTGCGTGGGTGAGTGATGAAGAGAATTGGCCTTTGGCAGCTGCTAACTGCAGGGTTGTCGCGGGAGACGAGAAGGAGGGAGGGAGGGGGGGTCGGTGATGGAGAGAGGACAAGCGTAAAAGGAAAGAGGAGGGAGGGCAGCTGATTGGAGGGACGGGGGGGAAGGGCGGACGAGGTGATGAGGAGGACGTGCGTGGGCGGGAGGAGGGAGGGGGGGGGGCAGCCTTCTGATTAAGGGCGAAAGCGGACTGTCGGCTGAGGTGCTGGGGGGGGGGGGCGAGAGAGGAGAGGGAGGGGCACGGAAGCTCAAAGTCATCCGAGGAGGAAGACGATGAGCGTGGAGGCGATGGGAGCTAGCGTGTAGTTGCTAACGTGCTAACGCTGGACACGCTCTTTGTTTACGATTGCGACATGCTCAGTATACTCTCGAGCGGGGGTGTCCAAACGTTTTCATTTGAGGGCCACATACAGAAAATCAGAAGGACGCAAGGGCCACATCATGTTATGAAGAGAAATTATGTTTAGTTCTAAAAATCGTACAAACAATTTATTAGTGCTTTTGCATATTTAGCATTTAAACCAATTTATTTGTAATATGGCAGTCGGGTTATTATAGTTTTGGAATTTTTCATTTTCAGTTTTTATTAGTTTTAGTTCTTTAATAAATGCTTAGTTTTAGTTAGTTTCAGTATTAGTATTAGTTTTTTTTTTAAATAATGTGTATTACTTGTGCGCAATATTGAAAAAAACACCATGGGAGTGACGTCATCTGAAGGTGCTTTTCTATTGGCTGTTGCTAGATGATGTCACTTCTGTGTGACATACTTTCAAACGTCATTAATCCGGTTGATATCAAAATAAATCTACTAAAAATCACATCAAAGACATTTTTGCTATAATTATAGTTTTAGTTAGTTTTGTAAACATAAAATGCAATTTCAGTTAGTTTTTGTTTTTTAAAAAGCATTTTCGTTTTCATTTTATTTTGGTAACGAAACTGTTTTTTGAATTGTATTTTATTTTGTTAGTTTTAGTTAACTAAAATAACCTTTAATAGCACTTGTGTTTTTTGACACCCACCATCTTACTTTGACCATCACCAAACATTTTTGTTTTGTTTATTTTGTTTGAACTGAGTCAAATGCCATTATTAGCATGTTGCGGGCCACTGAAAAATGGACGGTGGGCCGCAAATGGCCCCGGGCTGCAGTTTGGACACCTCTGCTGTCGAGTGTACGCTGTCTTACAGGTGTCAAACTCAAGGCCTGCGGCCCAAATTCGGCCATTTGTAACGTTTGATGAGGCTACAATCAATATTCCATACTATTTGAACATTTGAAATAAATGTTTAAATGGACCCTGAGTGATACGAACTTGAATCATAGCACTTTGGTCCACTATAGGCTCCATATGAGCGCATTGATTTATTTTTTCACCCTAAACGTCTCTGTAGCCGCCTCCTCGTTTGCATTCCGTGATGCGGCGTGTGAGCGGCTGCCAACCAGATGAAGACGGGTGATTTGCTCCCCCCCCCGGCTTAGCTCGGAAATCATTACGGTGACGTAATGACCGCCGACTTTGGTTTATCTTTTTTTTTTTTGCGCATAGATGTCAAATATCTGCTAATCTTACACATCTTGAATGTGTGAGATACAGTATTTGTATTTCAGGGAGGAGCTACGTTTAGCCTGGGCTGTTTCTGGCCATTTTCACTGCATGTTTATGGGGTTGAAATGAATAAACTCTTTATTGTTAGTAGCAAAGTTAAAAGATGAGTTGTTTTAGGGTCAAAGTAAACTTTAAACTGCCAGTTCAGCGACATTTCTTCTTTTTTTGTCGTGCCCAGCAAACCCTTTTCCTGTTTACATTTCTGTGACCAATAAGAAAGGAGAGAATTGTCATGTGATTTGTGATGATGCATATTGGCCAGCTTGGGATGTTGACGAAACCACTTTTAACAAACCCATCAAATGATGTTTGAATTTCTGTCATTGACATTGACATACACTCAAAAAGCTACTAAAACATTTTATTCCACTAACGGCCAGAATATATGATAATAATGAACATATATTTTCCATATGTTTTAGTACAGTAGTGCAGCTCTCCATTACGCACGGTGTCATTTAACGTTCCGGCGACTGGTGAGGGTGAAGAACAATGAGAGAAGGGGGGGAGAGAGGCAGCGAGCACCTGTGTCATTGTTATGCCTGTTGCCTAGCAACAACATTTTTCACTGCGCCGACGGCGGAACCCATGCATGAAGAAAGCTTTGCCGTCAAAAGGAAGAAGTCCGCAGCTCGGAGATGACTCTTGTGTGGGCATGGATGCCAATTAACTACTCACACACACACACACACACACACACATACACAGTTCTGTTGTAGTTGTCATTTCAAAAATAAAATCAAAAAGATTTGATGATCACAATTTTTTTTAATCAATAGAGCTCTCTTAAAGAATTAGATATGAAAATTGCGATGCTGTTTGAAAAAATACACAAAAACTGAATACAATGATTTTCAAATCATGCTCAAAGGAAAGATGTGTTCAAACAATAAAACTAATTTTCCAAACGTTTTCAACGGGAGAAAGGTCAGGACTGCTGGCAGGCCATTTTAGTATACTGACATTCTTTCCTATGTGTTTATTTTTAGTTGGTTTTATATTTTAAATAATGTCTTTTATAGTTTTATAGGATTTGAATGTTTTTGCACTGACTGGTTTCGGCACTTCAATTTTTGTTGTACATGTTACATTGACAATAAAGATCTATTTGACTACAAATCAATATTGTAACACAAGCAGAATGTGGCTTGGCATTGTCTTGTCCTTCCTCTTTAGCCTGGAGGACACGGCGGTCATGATTTCCAAAAACTATTTGAAATTTGGACTCGTCAGACCACAGCACACTTTTCCACTCGAGCAGCAGCTTTTAATGCAGAGCCCCATGAGGATTCGAAGGTCACGTGCATCCAATGTGTATTTTCGACTTTGCCTCTTATACATAAAGAGATTTCTCCAGCTTATCTGAATTTTTCCAATGATATTTTGGTCCGTAAATGATGAAATCGCTATTTTCCTTGCAATTGTATATTGAGAAACATTGTTCTTAATGAAACTGTTGGATTATTTGCTCTATTAGATGTTCACAAAATGTTGAATGTTGCCCCATCCTTGAGCCTTTTCGGGACGTTACTTTTATACGCAATCATTGTCATGACTAGGGTCATGCGGGGGTAATGTTTGGGTCTTGACTCATGACAGGGTCATGACCGTGAGGTCAAGTGTCTGTTTTGAACTGCTGTAATCGACATATAGTTTTAAGCTATGTGATGTCAGGAGCTATGTGATGTCAAGAATCTTTAATCTCTTTACTGGGTCAACAGCCAACCAGGGAATTCAATGTCAGTACTGTTACCCACATGTCTAACCACAACCAATGAGATCGATTCACTGCCTATTTAAGCCAAAGTGAGAAGTGTGTGTTTTGTCGGATTATTACCTCTGTTCCTCTGTGGATCTCCACAGCCCAAGGGGGCGTGGCGTCTCGTGATTCTCGATGGGTTCTCGTTGTTTTTCGTTTAGTCAAGTTGTGTGAATAAAGATTTAAATCTTATTTGTGTCTGTGTTTTGGGATCCAACCTCAGAACATAACAATCATGACGGTCGTTTCCTTTTAAACTGTTCACCTGTGAAATGTTCTAAACAGTTTTTATTTTATTTTATTTTTTTAGCATTCCTCAACTTTCCTAGTCTTGCGTTGACACTGTCCCAGCTTTTGTGGAATGTGTTCCAGGCATCAAATTCAAAATGGTTGAAAAGAATTTGCAGATCACTGTATTTTGTTTTTATTGAAGTTTTACGTCCCAATTGGGTGTTTGTAAAAGGATTAGCCGAATGATTTGTTTATTTTACAATTTCAAATATACAAATTTGGCCAAATTTGTCTGACAGAGCTTTGAAAGTAAATCGGATTCTTGGCCCATGCAGAAGCTCCGCCCTTAACATTTGGGAAAGGATCTTTTTAAAGCACTGATGTCAAATGTGTATTGATTTCAACTTTTCAGGTGAGCAACCTCAAACATCTGTATTATAAGATGTTGAAAATCAATAATGATCTTTCATTCAATCCAGGGTGGGAGGAAGAAGCTGTGTTGAAAGTTGCGATGCGGAACATTTATCGATTTTAACTTTTGGGCTCAGCTACCAAAAGCTTCTATACTGGAAACCATTCAAAATCAATCGTGTTCTTGTTCTCAATCCAGGGATGTGGAAAGTTGTGATGAGGAACAAAACCTTAAGACCCTGCAAAGTGAAAATACATTTGACACACCGCCAAAGAAGAAGAGCATTGTTAACAACCTTGCCAAATTTGAACGATTAAAAAAATCGGCAAGAATATATAAATTGAGACCTGTGGGCGTGTCTGGTAAAGACACTGAAATCCCGCCCCCTCAACCGCCAATCACAAATGCTATAAATAAAATATACAAATATTTCTCATGATATCACTGGTTGGTCTTAGCAGTCATGCAATTATTGATCAGTCGTTTTTGGTCAGTTTTTCTTTTTTAAGATCATCTAAAAGGCTTCATCTAATTGTCTGACTTTGAACTCGCCGTTTTAATATAATGTCCACAATACGGAACCAAACGGACGCGATCATGCAGCCACGCTGAGAAGCAAAAAAAAAAAAATGATATTCAGCTCATCTTGAAGCCAATCATGAGCCAAGGTAACAGCTTGGATGGCGGCAAATGAGCCCCCGGCCCTCGGACGGGCGGCACGCTAATGGCCCGATTATACGCGCTCGTCAGGGTGCAACCAGCGTGACCGCGCACACCTGTGCACGTGCACTTGACCACTTTTTTTTTGCTGGCGGCGGCAAAGGCGTTGATGTTGGGGAGGGGAGCAGGTAATAAAAGCCGGCGCCGCTGTCACAAAACTCAGAGCCCCACCATCACAACCCCCCACGCTCGTCTTTTAAGTGCTGCCTGCATCAGGCGGAGCGGCACACAACACAAAGACGGGAGCGAGGAAGACGAGAAGAAAGGCGACGAAAAGAGAGCGAGAGAGAGAGAGAGAGAGAGAGAGAGAGGGTGAAATGAGGAAGGTTTTGGAAGCCCGTGGCTGGAAGGATTGATTTTAAATGTGGTGCAAAGGTAGTGTTTACTATCCTCCCTGGCTAGCCCCCTTCACAGCAGCGCCACCATCAAAACAAGATTTGCCCCAACCCCCCACTCCACAACCTGCCAAATCACCCCAAACCAAACCACCAAGGATAAGGAAGGAGCCAAAACGCTTGAAAATACCTCAAGTTCAATGTCGAGCATTTTTTTTACGGCAATAATTAGGGATGTAACGATATCCAAATGTTGCGATACGATATTATCACGATATGAAACTCACGATACGATAATTATCACGATTAGGGGTGTTAAAAAAAATGTGATTGATGTAAGCAAATGTGATTGATGTAAGCTGTAATGTGTCCGAAAGGAGGCTATATATATGGCGCTACATATAGAACAGAATTTTATCATATAGATGTTTTCAGGCCGTGAGTATTAAGTTGCATGAGAAGTTTGAGATTTTTTTGGAGCTTGCACATGGGAGTTATTCAGCATTTTGTCTTTCTGGACAAATGAAATTTTAAAGGCAATATTTGATGCCCCGCCCCCGTCATATAGTGTTCCGAAAAGGCAAGATATTTTGCCCAGTTGTTGTCTCAGGTCTTGAGATGATAAATGCCAAGTTTGAAGTCAATTGGATGAAAAATGTTTGCAAAGGGGGAAAAAGTATGACCACAGTGAATGTGCCAAAATGGGCCAAAATTGGACATTCAAAAATTCATAGCTCACTTCCTGTACATTTTAGGAAATGGCTTCCACTGACTTTTTTGTGCATCTCGGGGTGCTACACGTGCCTGCCAATTTTCGTTGCTCTAGGTCAAACAGGCCGGGATTGGTTTTTATTTTTCTACGCTAGGGGGCGCTATAGAGTTGCGTTGTTATGACAACAACATAATATAAAATTTTTCGCCGGGCGAGTTTTCATAAATGTTTAGGCCCTCAAAAATGCGATCGTTTACGGAGAAGAAGAAGAAGAAGAAGAAGAAGAAGAAGAAGAAGAAGAAGAAGAAGAAGAAGAAGAAGAAGAAGAAGAAGAAGAAGAAGAAGAAGAAGAAGAAGAAGAAGAAGAAGAATTCTTACAAAAACAAGAGGGACCTGCAGCGGTCGCTGCTCGGGCCCTAACTAGAGCTGCAAGCAGCTATAAAGGGCCCTCGCAGCCCGGGCCACGTTGGGGTACTGGCACATTGGGAGCAGAGTTTCTTTGAAAATGGCATAATAAACCCTTACACGTGGATTTTTCTTTTGCCAGGTGTGATGAGTGTGTCAAGCTCAATGGGTTTTGGTGAATGTTAAGATCTGAAAAAAATCAGTGTACTTTTTTATTTTTAGGGAATGATTTGCCCTGATTTGTATTTTTTGTAAAAGTATATATACACATCATCGCTCGTACTCATTGCACAATGTTGCTGTTATTGTTTATAGAGGCTATCAAAAATAAATAAAACTAAATAAAAAATACGTATGTTTGGATAGGTCTGATGCCAGTGAACATTTTGAATGGCGGAAAGTAAAAGAATATTCATAAATTACTTAGTTATCACACTTAGAATGAGTTTACAATTTTTGTAAAAATACCGTAAGTGGGGTATTTTTTTTTCATGCCTCAAGGGCTAGGTGGCGCTACATATATAACCGAATGTTGTCATAGAAATAGCTTCAGGCCTTGACTATGAACATACGTGTCAAGTCTGGGATTTTTTGGAGCATGTACCGGGGAGTTATCAAGCATATCCTTTTTCACTGTGAAACGTGTTTACAATTTTTGTAAAAATACCGTAAGTGGGGTATTTTTTTTTTCATGCCTCAAGGGCTAGGTGGCGCTGCATATATAACTGAATGTTGTCATAGAGATAGCTTCAGGCCTTGACTATAAACATACATGTTAAGTCTGGGATTTTTTGGAGCATGTACCGGGGAGTTATTAAGCATATCCTTTTTCAGTGCGAAACACAAATTTTGATGCCCCGCCCTCATCATATAGTATTTTGAAAAGTCAAAATTTTTTCCCCCTGTCGTTGGCTCAGGTCTTGACATGGTCCAGGTCAAGTCTGAAGTCAGTCGGATGAAACGTGTAGGAGAAGTTGGCAAAAGTATGCCAAAAATGCGATCGTTTGCGGAGAATAAAGAATAATAATAATAATAATTCTTACAAAAACAAGAGGGACCTTGCAGCGGTCGCTGCTCGGGCCCTAATAATAATAATAATAATAATAATTATTATTATTATTTTTACAAAAACAATAGGGACCTCACAGCGGTCGCTGCTCGGGCCCTAAAAAACACTGCCACCATAGCAGACGACTGCTGAAGTCAGTGAGTCGTATTACGCCACTTGCAAGTACATTTTATGCCAAAAAATATTTATTGGTTATTCACTTGAAATGAATGTAATGTCTATTCTAATACTTTTGCTCACTTGAAAAGTGGGTGGTTTCAAACAAAAGATACTCTGTCTTGAATTGTTGAACACATCTAGGTGTATATACCATGAAATAAAAACTTGTCGCATATTCATATTTTCCTCTGAAACAAAACTGTCATCAGTATATAACAAAAACAAAGGAAATGACCTTGCCGGTCCGATATTTTTGGAGGTGACTGTACATGTCATTAGTCACTATAATTTATATCATTTTGAGTCAATTTTCACGTCACACTTTCACATTCAAACAAGGGTGTGTAGACTTTTTAGACCCACTTTACATTGGCTAACTTTTTAGTCACAGTTCAAACAGTCATCATTTGACGATCTTACCTTAATATTTGTGGGCAAACCAAATGACATTTTCCTCATATAAATCTTGGCTTGTTGTCATTATTCATTTACTCTAATCAAGTTATTAAGTACACCCAGAGAGACTTTTACTGTCATGCCGCAATATAAAAGGGGATTATTTATCCATCAATAGCTTAAAATGGCTCCGCAGAGTACTGAGAAATGACGTTGACCCGCCAGCAGGAGATTAGTTAATTGATTCGTTTAACAGTTGCTGATTGGTTTTAACGAACGCCGTTTTCTTCTCATGTGCAGCACTGAAAAATAGAAACGTTCGCTTCTTCCACGGCTGAAACTCCGACCGCGCAGCCTCCCATCACTTTGCGTTCACACATTCCAAGGCGAAAATTCCCTTTCATGCCACGCAGGCCCGGCTCGTAATTATCACGTTGTTGGCGGCCATTAGGCGTTTGATTTATCGTCCTTTGGCAGGCGGCGACAGTGGAGGTCTCCCCCCCCCCCCCCCCCCCCCCACCGCCCGCCCGTCTCGGACGTGTGTGAAATGCGCGAGCGCGTCGAGGACTGGAGGGGGCGCGGGGAGGCGAGAAGCATATGTCTGCGCTGTCACACAGCCACTTGTTAGAGGAAGTTTAGCCTCGCTGTGCCTCCAGCCACTGCCTTCATTATTAACAACACGTCTGTCCTCGCGGGAGACGCTCCAAGGTAACATCGTGGACGGAAAAAAATAAATAAAAATAGTGCTAGGTGTTCTCTTTGGACCAACTTCCTGTCATGTGACTCCCGTGAGTACATCCAGTACTGGAAGTTGGGCTGCCATTAGTTTATGCAACGCTATAACGACCAGAATTGCGAAATTGCGAGGATTCTGGGGTGCAAATTGGAGTTTCTTACAATTTGACAATGATTGTAAACAACAGGCGCCAGGATACGGAAACTTTTTCCATGGCAAGTCGTCAGGCCATTCAAGACCTTCTCTTGGGTCATGTAAGGGTTATGTTTACTGTCATGACTAGGGTCATGCAAGGGTTATGCTTACTGTCATGACTAGGGTCATGCAAGGGTTATGCTTACTGTCATGACTACGGTCATGCAAGGGTTATGCTTACTGTCATGACTAGGGTCATGCAAGGGTTATGCTTACTGTCATGACTAGGGTCATGCAAGGGTTATGCTTACTGTCATGACTAGGGTCATGCAAGGGTTATGCTTACTGTCATGACTAGGGTCATGCAAGGGTTATGCTTACTGTCATGACTAGGGTCATGTAAGGGTTATGCTTACTGTCATGACTAGGGTCATGCAAGGGTTATGTTTGGGTCATGAATGTGAGGTCAAATGTCTGTTTTGAACTTCTGTAACCAGCATCTAGTTTCGACTGGTAAGACGCTATGTGATGTCAGGAATCTTTCATCTCTTTATCTGGTCAACAACCAATCAGATAATACCACGTCAGTCCCGTTACCCACATGTCTCGCCACAGCCAATCAGATTGTTTCGCTGTCTATATAAGACTGTCTGAGAAGTGTTTTCTTTTTATTGGATTATTAGCTCTGTTCCTCTGTGCAACTCTCGTTGTTTCTCATCTAGTCAGGTTTGTTCCACGCCTCTTGATGTAAATAAATAGTTAAAATCTTATTTGTGTCTGCATTTTTGGGATCGAACCGCAGCACATAACAAAATGTAGGCCGGTCGCTCACTAATCTTTTTAAAATTTTATCATCCTATCAATTATTTAATTGATTACTGGTAATCAATCAAAATTGGGTTGAATTTGAGTAATTTAGCAAGAAAGGCTAGCTTGCTAGAAGACTGCGCACTCTCCATTCCAGCGTCGAGTACACATGTGCCATTAATTCAATCAACAGGAAAGTGAATTCGTTAGCCAAATCCCTCAATGATCACGTCAACTGTCTGAATTCCCCCCCACATCTATTTTTCTATCAACATATGTTCCATCTCCCTTGGAAGCAATTTACCTCCCGTAACATCTTCTTTTCGACTGACACTTCACACGTTCAAATGACGGCAGAGAAGAAAGCTAAAATCATCATTCAAGCCATTTCCCCTGTTATCTCAATGGCTCCGCCTTGATCGAATGACATGGAAAGGATTTATTTGCTGGAGGTGCCATCCGAGATCACGACAACTCCTGCTACCCGGAAGAAGGCATGACGTCATGTTGAAAAGCTATATTGGCTCCTTCGAGACAGGAAGTCTAGCTTTTCCTCCATTGGTCGCACGCCAGGCTGCGCGCGTGTAATCTGATCGCTTGTAAATGTCGCCTGCATAATTCACTGCGATCGGTCGGACACTGCAAACGTCTTTTGTTGGATGCTGCTCAGCTTCGACAAATGGAAACGAGGTGGAAATTTTGTAGAAAAAGAACCATTTCAACCACATATAACATTCATGTCAATCCTCCTGTTATGCGTTTTTTGGGAAATTTACCCATTACAACGTTATTCTATATTAGGGATGGTCAAGACCACTTTTATTTTTTTTTCTCTCAGACCGATACGAGTATGAATATTCAACTCTTGAGTGGTTACTGATACTGATACCATGTGCCGATACCACTCGTCCTTTTGCGAGATAAAACTTCCCAAAAAAAATGAAAGTTTTAAAGAAAGAGCTACATTTCTCAATATAGCATTTTCCTTTAAAATTGCATGAAATTTATAGCAATTTTCTATTCTTCTAATTTCTAGTTCCTGATTGCATAATGGGCAGAAGAGTTGCAAGTGCCGATACCTGGTATAGATACTCGTCCATTCCTAAACTCTTTTACTGCCACACGTTATCGAGAAACAACCCTCACAATGCCCGTCGATTTCAAGCATTTTAACTCATCTTTCAAGGCAAACAAAATATTGTGTGCTTTTACTACATATACAATGCGGGGACCAAATAAAAAGATTGCATTCCATACTTAATGTATGTTTCGACCTTATTCCGTTCTTTCGTCATCACATTTGAAAATAGCTAATTTGAGTGACAATTAAGCGAAAATAGACAAATAAGGAGAAACGCTTTGAGTGAAAAGATACATTTTCTCCACAACAGTGACTTTGACGCTAATATTTTTTGTTTAGTGACGCGCTGTGAATTAGGTTTAATGTGACAAAGGCTTTGATCATTCACGTCATCCTTCATCAGATTCCGTCAAGTATCGCTGTAAATTGATACACCGGCAGCCCAATGAAAATAGATACAATGATGACATCTGCTGGCCATAATTAGTGGGTGTTATTGATTTCACAACCCATTGACCAGGCGGAGCTCCAAATGACGTGACGTTGCACTGCCCATTGATTAAATAAATAAATAAATAAATAAATAAATAAATAAATAAACGTAGTTGACGTCATTTAACGTTCATGGCATACATTGCGATTTTACTACCGGTAATCGTTATTAAACGTTTTTTGTTGGTCAAAGAGCTAATGATCATTCTTTAAATCAGATTTTGTATGAAATAGCTTAAAAAAAAAAACAAACACTTTTGGATAGTTGACCAAATTGACTCAACAATATCGCTGTTGCCGAAGAAATTAACCACAAAAAAATTAGTCAACGTAAACTCTACTGGGCCTATATTTACTTGATATCAGATCAAAAGTTATTGATTTCACAACCCATTGACCAGGCGGAGCTCCAAAAGACGTTGTGACGTTGCACTGCCCATTGATGAAATAAATAAACAAATAAATAAACGTAGTTGACGTCATTTAACGTTCATGGCATACATTGCGATTTTACTACCGGTAATCGTTATTAAACGTTTTTTGTTGGTCAAAGAGCTAATGATCATTCTTTAAATCAGATTTTGTATGAAATACCTTAAAAAAAAAAAAAACACTTTTGGATAGTTGACCAAATTGACTCAACAATATCGCTGTTGCCGAAGAAATTAACCACAAAAAAATTAGTCAACGTAAACTCTACTGGGCCTATATTTACTTGATATCAGATCAAAAGTTATTGATTTCACAACCCATTGACCAGGCGGAGCTCCAAAAGACGTTGTGATGTTGCACTGCCCATTGATGAAATAAATAAACAAATAAATAAACGTAGTTGACGTCATTTAACGTTCATGGCATACATTGCGATTTTACTACCGGTAATCGTTATTAAACGTTTTTTGTTGGTCAAAGAGCTAATGATCATTCTTTAAATCAGATTTTGTATGAAATACCTTAAAAAAAAACAAAAAAACACTTTTGGATAGTTGACCAAATTGACTCAACAATATCGCTGTTGCCGAAGAAATGAACCACAAAAAAATAGTCAACGTGAACTCCACTGGGCCTATATTTACTCGATATCAGATCAAAAGTATCGCACACCACTAGTAACGATGAGGAGCTTCCAATGGAAAGTAGGTAGCATCTTTTTCTTTCCTTGCATCCCCTCACTCACTTGCCAATCCGGCATATGCAAAAATCGCACACACAAACACACACACACACACACAGAGGGAGCAGCCATCAGTCAAAGAATGTTGGCGCTGCAGGTCTGGGGGCATTTACATAGATAGATGATGGAGAGATTATGGGGCGTCCAGGTTATTAATCACGCCGCTGAGGAGGAGGACGAGGACGGGGAGGAGGAGGGGGGGGCGGCGCCTGCCTGGTGTCACTCTTCTCTCCGGGGATGCCTCTTTACGCCGCATATGTCTTTTGTGCCGTTCCCCGCTGCTCCATTGGCCGCCTCGCTCCACCACAGAGGAATTGCAGCGGAGACGCCGCCGTACAATCCAATATGGCTGCAGGGGAGGTGTCGCGCTGACAAGTCTACCTGCGCACCAAAGACTCACAGACACGCTCGCAAATTTCTCTCGGAAATGGCACACATACAAAAAAACCAAAACCCTACCACCTATTTTGGGAAATTCATGACATTAATTAATAACTTGTGCCATGCAAAGCATCTATCTATCTATCTATCTATCTTGCTAGCTAGCTCGCTATCTAGCTAGCTAGCAGATAGATAGCTATCTAGTTAGCAGGTAGATAGCTATCTAGCTAGGTAAATAGCAGATCGATAGCTAGCTAGCTATGTAGCTAGCGGAGAGATATCTATCTATCTATCCATCCATCCATCCATCCATCCATCCATCCATCCATCCGTTTGGCCGTCTGTCCGTCCGTCTTTCAATATCATGGTAGAATAAACACTCGCCCAAAAAAAGCAGCTGGTTTTAAAAGATTCATTATCAGCCAATTCATGTGATTAATCTTAGAGATAATCAATTAATTTGACAAAGAATTTATTTAGTTATTTTTTTCTCACTTTTGGAATGGCTGGAATGTGTGAATATGTAACATATAAATATGATTTATTTATTCATTTTCTGATTTTGCTTATGTCCGCTGGATTAATTGGTAAGGCTTTAGTTACTGCTGTATGTTTTTATCAGAATCATATTTATCAGCCAAGTATGTAAAAACACAAATTTGTCTTCACAGTCTCAACTCGTCCAAGAAACAATGACAACAAAATAACAATGACCAATAGAGGGCGACAGAACGGGAAGCCTGATGGTTCACAAAGTAGCATGCTGTGTTTCTCACATTGAAAAAAAGGAAATATGAAGGAGGAGGGGAAAAATATTGAAATAAAGTGCAATATAGCGCATTCGTATTTATTTATTTTTCCTGAAACATGGTACCATTTTTTTTTTACCTGCATTTTTTTTTGCGGCGAAAGATAATTTGAGATATGAGTATTTTTGAGTAATGAGCACGGTCACTCCACAAATAAAACTCCTAATTCAAGATGTTTTTGTTTTGTTTTTTTCTTCAGAAATGTCCATCCATTTCTCGGCGCTCATTAAAGTCTGCAGGTGTTCCTAATGAAGTGTCTGGCGAGCGCTCACGCTGGAAAACGACGACATTTCTCAGAATCACGATTTGTCATCGGAGGGGACGTTTTCATTCATGTTGAAGCGTTTGCTCGCGCCTGCGTGCAATCCAGCCCTGCTGACTGATTGCCTAATTCCTCCGAGATTTCGCTCTCGTTCTCTGCCGGAGGAGGAAGACGAGGAGGAGGGTTGGGGGATGGGCCTTGGCTGCATGTGTGGAAATGTCACCAGCCGTCATGAAGCCTCGCGCCTCAATCAATCAATCAGCACGCTCTCACCTCCAGGCATGTGTGTGCGCGTGCGCATGCGTTTTGTCTGGACAAAAGGGTCAAGACGAAGAAGAAGGAAAAAGGCGACGGAGGCCCTGAACGCACCACCGCCAACACCGCCGTCCATCCTCTTCCGCTTGCGAGTGTTTAGCGGCGGGAAATTGAGTGGCAGGTGGCTGACACGGGTGAAGTTTTGATGTCAGGAAAAGGACCTGCAAGGAGGGGGGAGGGGGGGGGGGGGGGGGGGGGGCGTGTCGCATCAGGAGAAAAATGTGGAAGTGCGAAGGTCACTTCAAGAGTGGTCCGACAAAAACACGCCGAATAACAACAACAACAAAAAATGCATTCAATTACATTAGGATAAGAGAAACATATGGGAAAAATATTTAAAAAAAAAAACACAAGTAACCCATAACTAACAACATACAAACCTTTTACACTAAGTACCACCTAAAAATACAGAGCACTCCAAGTGCCGCCAAACATACAATAATAATAAAATAATAAAAATACAATAGTTAGGCCTAAATGTTGCTGAAAATAATGTTTTTGAGGTCACTGAAACTTTATGCACAGGTCCAAAATATCAAGAAACTCGGGGTGCTGAAAGGCGACCTGACAGGCTTTCTCATCTTCCAGTGTACTACTTTTCGAAATTAAAAAAAAAACATACACAAGGAGAAAAGACGACCTTGGAAAATATCATCTTAAAAAATAAATAAATAAATAAATACATAAAAATAATAATACTAAGAAAAATTCCCAAATTGTTCAGCCCTTGTTTAATTAATAATAAAAATAGTTTTAAGTGATTGTAAGCTAATTAATAATAATAATAATAATTATGCATTAAATTTATACGTGCCTTTCTAGACACTTAAGGACACCGTATAATTTAAAAACGATTTAATTAAAAACACTGTTAAAAAAAGTTATGCTTTAATGCAGGGGTCTTTTCCATAATTTAGGACTGCAAATAGCAAAAATCTGCATATTATTGTTTTTTAATTACATAGCATGAAGCTACCGATCCAGCCCACTTGGTAATATATTTTCCTCCATGTGGCCCCTGAGCTATTATGAGTTCGACAGCCCTGATTTAATGGATACTTGACTCATTGAGCCATTTTTAACAGTATGAAAATCATATTTTGTCTATAATTCTTCATTATTTTTCATGAACAATTTATACCTCTAAAAACGAACTTTGCCACTTGCTGTCGACTGAAGACATCACCTGTGCTCAGGAAACAGGCAACGACCAATCATAGCTCAGTTTACTGACCAAACCCAGAAAACAGGTGAGCCGTGATTGGCCGTTACCCGTTTCCTCAGCACAGGTTGATGTCATCTTCAGTCGACAGCAAATGGAAAAATGTGTTTTTAAATATATTAACTCATTCACTCCCAACCATTTTCACTTAAGTGTTTTCCTGCATTTTGACTGATTTTTCAAGGCCCGCGAAATATTATGTTCTATTGCTATAAAAATATGTAACATACCAAAAGAGAGATTAGAGTCTCTTCTTTTATCAGGGAAAAAAAAAGTATGTGCCTTTCTGTTTCCGCTGTGCAGCAATTAGCAATAGAACATAGCTAAGTTTCATCGTTTTTCACAATTCTGCTTGGAGCTGTGGGGAAATCAGCTTGTTTTAACATGGCGTGGTTGATCTCTTATACTCTGCTGCCACTCAACCATTTTCTGCAGTAGAGAGACTGCATCAAAGCTTTCTCTATGCTCTGGCACAAAAACGTATAAGTACGTCTTTGGGACACTTAAAACATTTAAAATATGACGTATTTATACGTTTTTGGGAGCTAATGAGTTAATTGAACATGAAAAATAATGACATTATCGAATTCTCAACAAAAAATATTCACTTTTTCCTACTGAAAGTGGCTCAATGAGTCATGTTTTAATGCGGATACTTTCAGTTTAAGTAAGTTTTACCATTGGAGGTGCCAAAAACTGAAAGTATCCACATTAAAGCATCTCATGATGCTGGATTGTCTTTTTGAGACGTGTGGTCTGACGAGTCACAGCCTTGCGGATAATCTCATCGTCATAAGGTACGAACGTCATTTTCAGACCAGAATTTTCTCCACAAGCTACAACTCAACTTTCCGAACTTAGCAAATCCACTTGCCAACCCGTTTTTTTGTTTTTGTTTTTTCAAAATTTTCCTCCTTCAGTCACGGTGTGTTGGTGATGGGAGGGGGATGTTTTTTTTTTTTTTTTTTCCACCCCCGCCCCCCCTTCTCTTAAGTGTGTACCAGCGCTTCTACGGCCTGTCATATTGCATCAGCGTGCTGCTGATTACTTCCACCTTGTCTCCTTCGTCAGGAAATGATTGTGACACGCACTCACACCCTGCTTTTCCCCCCGCATCAATATGCGTGCCGTGGAGAAAAAACTGTGCAGGGTAAATAAATAATGAAAGACAAGGCTGGAGGAAGAGGAGGGAGGAGGAAGGACGGGCGGGGTGCTCTTTCGCCGCCTCGTTATGTGCGAGCACGGCCGCGTTCTCGCAGCGCGCCTTCGCCTCACGCTGGGGCACACAATGTTCAGGGGGGGGGGGGGGGGGTAAAAAAATGTATGGCGGAAATGGGAAAGGTTTGCTCAAATGAGACGTCACATGCTCACCGGGGTGGAATCAAAGTGACACGTTCATTTGACTTCCGTCCCTTCAACTGTTTAGCATGCTAATTCTTACAAATGTGCGTGGGACATGAAAGATGCAACTCAGTGCGTCTGTCAGCAGGTGGAGAGAACGTCACGGAGACTAAATACGATATTGATACGGTAGCTACCAATAAATATACGTCAACGTCAAATTTCGAGTTGCGCACCTTTAGCGTAGTACCGCATTGCACCACAAACATAGTGGGCAGCGCTGAGCTCGACTGGATGTCGATTCAGCGTCATTAACTCTTTTACTGCCACACGTTATGAAAAAAAAAAAAACTCCACAGTGCCATTTCGCCAATTACGAGCATTCATCAGATTCCGTCACATTTCATTCTAATTCCATGCACCAGCAGCCCATTGAAAAGAGACACAATGCTGCCATCTGCTGGCCATAGTTAGGTGGTGTTTTTGATTCCACAACCCATTGACCAGGCAGCGCTGCACTTAGACGTTGCTCCGTCCATTTAAGAAAACAAATAAAAACGTAGATGACGTCATTTCACGTTTATGGCAGCATACATTGTGATTTTACTAATCGTTATTAAAGGTTTTTGAAAAATCTTAGCTTAGGCAGTCGAAGGTTTTCATTTTACTGTCGAAAACCTTTTTTTTTTGTTTTCTTTTTTCTCCTTAAACTTAATGAATGATTACTTTTCCTGAACGCCTGCTCAGCTTGCTCCCCGCCATCAAATGACTTCATCTCCTGGGGATTCCGTTTTATTTGTCCTGCCGCTATAGCTCAGGTATAGCGTCAGCAAACACAGAATATTTCATGTGAGAGCGGTTCAGATTGAGTTCACCGTGCGAAAACGTCTATTTCTGCAACCGCCCTAGAAGGAGGGGGAGGGGGGAAAAAAAAAAAAACTCATATAAAAGTTCTATATTTGCAAAAGCGTATTTTTTATTTTTTTTGGTCTAATTTGTTGCTCATGTGACTGAGCAACAGATGAGATGTCCATGTTTTCTAATTTTTTTTTTTTTTCCGACCACAAATTGATCTAAATTTAATTCATGATGAGTCCTTACTTTGGTCTAATTTTATGATTATTTTACCAATCTATTAGTATTGAAAACAGCTTGATTTCTATAAAGATGCTGTGAAAACATGCCCTTTTTGTTTTGTTTTTCCTGAAAAGTGATGGTTTAGGAGATGCGAGGATTCTGCCTGACGCTAGTGATATGTGTATCATCACATCAGATTTAGAGTTGAAAAAAGGCAGACATTTGAAGGTTTTTTTTTTTTTTTTTTTTTGACAGTTACAACAAGCAAATGGCAGATTAGGTTTGGTTTGTCCAGATGTTAGCATGTGAAAGACAAAGGACAGCAGGACCAACAGAGGGGGGTGTCTACAAACCTCTCCATCAGTGAAAATTAAAAAATAAATAAATAAATAAATAAAAATACACCAGACTACGGAAGCGTATTGCATTCACTTAGTTAAAAAAAATAATTTAAATAAATAAATAAATAAATAACTGTTTTTTGCACTAATTTTTTAAGGGGAGCTTTGTTTTTCTGAATATTTTTTTCTGTCATAAAAAAAAATATTCCCCCCCAAAAAAACAGAAAAAAAAAATATTCCAAAAAAACAGAGCACGAACTTCTGTTTTTCAGAGCAATTATTTTTGGACCTCTGAATTCCAAATGACTTGTCGCAGACCACTGACCTGTATTTATGACTGGATAGCCGAAAGCCCATACGCGCCAGTGCAAGCCGTTGAAGTCACAGGGCGGCCATCTTGTTACACCCACGTCGCGAGCTGACTACTCTATAAACTATACGGTATACACACAGATGAGACATATGCAGCTTGTAGGCAGTTAGTATAAGGCCGGAGGCGGGGCGGGGGGTTTGTGCTGCGGTGGTCACTATTTTTTTTTTAATAAGGAAAAACAAAAAAAAAACAAAAAACAGAACAAAACACCCACCCCGTCTCCGGCCTTATACTAACTGCCTACAAGCTTCATATGTCTCATCTGCACGTATACTGTACAGTTAACTTTATACAGTAGGCTGCTTGCGAGGTGGGCGTAACAAGATGGCCGCCCCGTGACTTCAATGGCTTGCACTAGCGTATATGGGCTATCCGGTCATATATACAGGTCAGTGGTCTGAAACAAGTCACTTGGAGTTCAGAGGTCCAAAAAAAAAATTGCTCAGAAAAAATAAGTCGGTGCTCGGTTTTTTGGAAATTTTTTTTGCTTTTGTTTTTTGGATTTTTTTTCCTGTTTATTTATTTTTTTAAATAATGTTTTTCGGAATAATTTTTTATTTTTATTTATTTATTTATTTATTTTTATGACAGAAAAAAATATTCAGTATAACAGAAAAAAAGAAATACTAAAAATAAACAACCAAAAAAACAAAAAAACAAAGCTCCCCAAAAAATTAGTCAGAAAAAGAGATTTTTTTTTTTTTTTTCCCCAAGTGAATGCAATATGCTTCCGTACCAGACGTATCAGTTTCCTCATTACTGTACTATACAAATAGTGTTCACATTTTGTCAGGTCTACCAGCAGTGGAAGCAAAACCAGATTTACCATTCAAAGCTTATTTTGAAAAACATGGCTGAGGTCCGCCAATTTTCGGTACAATTTGAGCCCAAATAATGGAAAGAAAATTCACCCCAAAAATCTTGCGCTAGCTTCTTTTTCAATGCCATGACAGAAATGTAAAAAGCGTACATTCGGTTGTTTCGACTTCCTGTTGACATTTTGTGACCATTTGAACCTTCGCTTCCCATTCGTCAGTGAACAACTTGATATTTGACTGGCCCATCTCTCAGCCATCCAAATAATTTTCGTTCATTTTGAAAATGAAAACGTTCCCTTCTTGTGTGGATTCATTTCCTTCCACAGGAAGTCACCCACTTCAGCTTTGTCACTTCCTGCCAGCAGGACGAAGCACATCATCCTCATCACCACCAGAAGCCTGACGACTTTTAATCCCAAACACCGAGGGTGTGTGCGTGTGTGTGCGTGCGTGTGGCGGTGGGGGGGATTAAAGCAGTCTGTGATATTATTTAATCTCGCCGGCCAGGGAGCGGGCGAGCAAACGAGTTATCCGCCCTCTGATGACCGGCGAGGGAGCAAGGGGGAGGGCGGCGGCGGCGCCGATCGAATGCTGAAGACGCCACACTGCCGTCAACATGGCGGGCTGCGAGAAGGAGCTCAATTTGGGTGATTGCGAGCGGCGGCGCAGTCAGTCCTGAATGATTTCCTCCTCAACCCCCCCGCAGCCACACACCCGCCGCCCCTGCCTGAATCCCAAAGACCCGGCAATCACTCTGATGCTGGCGCTATCTCAGGAGCACATCTCGCCTTCCTTAACCCCCCCCTCACACAGTACCCGCCATCATCCTCAGCCACCCCCACCCCCCACAACCCTTCTCTACGCATTCTAGCATGACAAACCGCATGGGATTTCGCTCGTCCTTTAAAGTCTGCTGCCTCCGGGAAGCACTCTTCCCCGGCGCAGCGTTTTAGTATTCCCGAGAATACGTGACTGGGGAGGCAAAACGACGGCGTTAGTTTCATCCCATCAACTGCACGTCAACGGGCGGGTGGCGGATAAAAATAAAAATAAAAACAACAATGACGACTTATCAACCGATCTTAATTAATCCCGTTCTTCCGGATCCAATGTCAGGACGCCAAAAAAAAAAAAACGTACTTGAAGTTATTTTATTAGAACACATAAAAGCATCACAACAACAATATACAAATTCTTAAGTCGTCTTTAAAACGGAAAAAACACATTTGCACATGCAACAACAGGGTTCAGGACAATGAGGAACCGAGGCTGGATTCACACTGCGCGCTTTCGGCGACAATTCCGATTTGTGGCGCAACTCAGAAACGCATCATGACGGTGCAAATGGAAAAACAAATGCAGGGAATCGGATTGTACGTATCGACACGTACCAATGCGAGTGCCGTGTAAACGCACAGATCAGCTTGCCGCCATTGAAACACACCAATTGGTATATATCACTTAAAATATCAATGGTTCAAACCGAAAATACCGCAATCTATGATATCAAAACAATATGTCCATGTCATCTTATACCCTTCCCTTAACAACAATCTTGACAAACTTGACTGAAAAGTGCGCACATCCATGCACATGTGACAGACTCTCTGTAAACTTAGAGATGTTAGTCTTCACTTTAACACTTTCATAATAACCTATTACATTCTAATCTTGTGACATCTTAAAAGTGTTATAGAAAAGGCAGCAAATATGTAAATAGGTGACTTTTTCCAATTCACACGAAATTACACATAATTTGATAATCTGCTGCAGTATAGTGCCAACTACTGCCAAGGAGGACTTAAAGTCAGATTGTTTTTGCCTCAAGTATCTTGGCTTCCATGAGTACCAACTTATCTTAACCTCCTGACTACCAGCAATTCAAATTTGTCCACTGTAGTGGACCTATTTTAAACCTGAATATCTCCCACCCAGTGCATGTGATTGAACAAACTCCTTTTGTGTTCTATAGAGGGCATCCAGAGCTTTCCAATGATACCAAATGTGTAGTGGTGGGGCTTTCCTACCTTTGATTGCACATAAAAGAAAATGGCTTCCCTCAGCGCAAGCAATTTTTAGGGAAGAGGAAAAGTAAGTGTATAACACATTTTATTGAACAAATTTGGGTTTTAAATGTTTGCATGTTTTCTAGAAGACTCTTAAGAACACAAAGTATTGTTTGAATTACATTAACTGTATTTGAGCCTAGCATTTAAGTTTTTAAAAATGTCCTCTGTAGTGGACACATCATAGATTAAAAATAACTTCTTTTTTTTTTCAAAAATGTCTTTTGCAGTATTTCAGTTACTTCACAAGGATTGGGGAATATCAAAATAAACATGATTGGACAATATTTTTTTCCCTGGTAGTCAGGAGGATATAATAACGGTATTGGACCTGGTAAAATGCATTTTGAAGGTATTTTATCCAATAGGTGTGTGCCCACCAATAATTATGCAAAATAATTGCAGAGTAATGTGGCGGTTACCCTCATTGAAATCAATATCGGGGATGAGCTAGACTTGATCAGCTAAACACTAATATTTTTATTTATGAGTTACTTGCTGGTTGATGCTTGTAAAGTTGCAATTTGGGCGCAATGCGGGTTGTTTCGTCGGCCTCTACCAAATATAAGTCACTTGAAATGTACATGGAAATAGTGCCCCAAAAAACATGGGCTTGAAATCGGAATTGTACTCTTTTGACCCGCAGTGTGAATCCAGCCTTATTGGATCATTTTTGGGGGATGAGAGTGGAGAGCGTCGCTCACCCCCCACCCACAAACCCCTGCAGCTCCAGAACAACACCTGATATGTTCAATATGTATAAGTGTACTTTCATTGGTGTCAAACGGGAAAGGGTTAAATGACGATGCCGGCGCTGACATCAATCTTTTTTTTTTTCTTATTCTTTTGAACACACCTCCAACTTCCTCCATCAGGATCTCTCCAGTGAAATAAATGCTTAGCTTTTTTTTTTTTTTTTTTTTTTTTAAAGTGCAACTCGCCACACAAGACAATGTGCCCTGTACTGCAGCGAGTCATCACAAATCTAAAGAAAAAAAAAGGCAGAGGGGAAAAAAAAAAAGCCATTCTTGCCTCATCGAGACAAAAAAAAAAAAGTTGATGCTGAAATGGCTTCCGGATGATTTCTGGGAAGTGAAAAAAAGAGATATGGGGGAGGAAAGAAGGTTGAATAATTATTGCTCCAGAGTAAAGTGTGTTGCGTTTCTCATCAATCCGCCTCCCCTGCCGTGGGGACGGCTTGTGTGTGGTTCCAAAAAGATTGTCCTTTTTCCAGTCCTTTCTTTACACGAGCTCGGCGGCGGCCCATTCCCGCCCGGCCGCCAACACTGAAAACACATTCATAAGACACCAAAAATATACATTATGATACTGTCAAAAGGTACAATAATTACACCGAAAAGAAACAACACCCAGTATGTTTTTGTCAACTCTTCCGTCGCCGTTATGTCCACTTTGTATTCCGTCCTCCGGTCCACGTTGTGTGTGTGTCGTGAGTGCGCGTGTGTGCGTTTCGGGGTGGGTGGGGGTGGTGGGGGGGCGCTTTGGGTCACGTGCTCCGAGCAGACGGTCCGTGGTCGATCGGGACCTCCTGCCGGGTGATGGACGACGGCGGCTGGCTGGCTGTCTCTAGAAGAACCACCGGAACGCTTCGCCATTAGTGACCGGCGTCCTCTGCGGGGGAGACACAAGGCGGGGATGCATGTTACTCACGTGTTAAAAGCAAAACAAAGGAAGATTTTATGATTAGTATGATTTTACTCCAGGGCTTCGCCAACATCTGGTGTTTGTACAACCACACAGAGTTAAGCATACATACTAACAATCGGGATAAATTGAAACATGTGCTCTCCCCTTTTGCTAAAAGTGAGCAAAGGTTCGAATATTGGTTGTCTCGAAATTAATTATCATGTGGGGGGGAAGGGGCGGACACTGGCATCTGAGAGGATTCAGGACTGACGAGGAAATTCCGTTTGACGGGCTTTAAATTGCACATTCAAAAAATAAATAAAAACTTCAGACCAACTAGACTAAGTGCAATTTCTTGAGAAATTGCGTGGGAATGCTGAAAGCACTTTGAGAGATAAATTATGAAATTATAACCTCCTGATTACTGGACAATGCACTTTGCACAACTGTGCCACCGAGCAGTATCAGACACCTGGTAATGATGATAAGTTATATGTAGGGAAGTGGGCGTGGAAAGTGAAAAAGTTCAGTGCCTGTGCCATTGAAAATGAATGGGGGAAAAGTTGATATTAAATGTTAAATTGTGCAAATACTGTAAGCAATGTGGAATCAGACGATATATACCCTGAGAGGCGTGAATTTTTTTAAGCTAAAATTTGAACAATGTCAATTGGAAGTATTATGTGGGAGTTGTTAGGTGGCAAAAAAAGAAGTGTGGAGAATAAAAATCACAATAACATATGTGGGAATGCTTCAGCATTCCCACAATAACAGTATTATGGTAACACTTCCACAGATGGGAGCTAGCTCTGGCTGTAATTCACATGTTTACTGTTGTTTATCATCCATAATTAATCGGTTATCGGAATTTTATCCTGCCCAATATCGGAATCGGCCATGACCTAAAAAAAAAAAAAATAATCCATATCTGTCGGGCCCACGTTTTTAGTACCGAGGCTAACACAAACATTGTCTGGGCTGGTCGAAATTTCCACGCAACGTTGCTTTAAATGTCTCCTTCCTAAACAGGAAGTCACGACGACAAGGCCGGCGATGAATAAAAGCACTTAGTAAAAAATGTCAAAAACCCAGGGGGCCACTTTAGGCGGCGACAAGCACCAAAGCGAGCAAAGCGTTTCATCAGAGATCCAGCCAAGGTGATTACATCCACGCCCCACCTACACCCCCAAATAATCACCACGCCGCATGAAATATTCCATTCCAATTCCCAGGAAGCAACAATGAGGCATTTAATTACTGCGCGCTGCAGCCGCAGTGAGGGGGAACAGTGCATCATTTCAATTTGAGCCGGCGCCAACAGAAAGCTCCACGGCAGAGTGGCAGCCTCTCCTTTCCCAAACTCATTTAGAAGTCAGAGACATAAAATAGCGAAGCCTCCCACCAATCCCCATGACCAATTAGCGCTCTTTTTATTTTTTCTGCCCCCCCTCGCTCTCGTTTTTTTCCCTCCCTGCTGTTGAGTGGGAGGAAATGGTGCATAATCACAACTAAAATCACTTTAGCCTGAGTGGAGGGCAATTTTGCATTTTAATGCCCAGTGGCTTCTTAAAGGCATACTGATGAGCGCGTGCTCCTCCACGGACGGACAGCACGTAAAAACAAGACAACGGCGTGTGGCCCCGTCACTCCAACTTTGTGTTGGTCGCACACATTAAGACGCGTATGACTTATTTGTGAAAGAGAACCACTTAGCGTGTTTTTGTGCTACAACAAACAACTCCCGCGTGTTTAATGGCCGCCCTGACGCGGCGGGGCGCCATCATCGCCAATTCAAAAAAGTCACAAACCGACCAAGTGAGAGAAAAAAATAAAATACATGATCACACGCTTTTGAAGGCGGAACAACATCTCACGTCATCTCACCACCTAATTGCATGGACGCCATAATGGATGCCTCTTGGAAACAATTAAGACATGCTAAAATGATACATGATGGATGCTAAATAAAAACCTAGCTGATAAGAGACGCAGAATGCCAAAAATTATGATTTGCTAAGGTTGAGCACAATTAGGGGATGAAATACAAAACATAAAATAACTGCAAACCAGCAAATGATTTTCAAATAAACCACATCTTATATCTTTTCTTTTAAGGACATCAATCAATAGGTTGTCTTCTATTTCAGAAAGTAAACAAAACAAGCGCAACTTTGAAAATTGATCATTATGCTTGAAAAAGACCAATAGCATTTGTCACTTCTATTGGTAAAAATACTGAATTGATAAAACTTCTTGTCCCTTCTCCCTAAGCCCAAAATGAAACCTGACAGTCTGACCATATTTTTTCATGTTGGATGACCGTTTAATGACCATGTTTAATGATAAAGATCATTATGATATTAATTGAAGCCGCTTGACACACCTAGTTGAGAGATAACCATTCAATAAATATAATTTTCCTTTGACTCCAAATTTAAACTTAAATTTATGCGAGCAAGAGCCAAAACAAAAGTAATTAAATTTTTTTTTAAATATTTTCAACATTTCAACAAACAACGATTCTCTAACTGTGTTCATGACAATTGACTTATCATATAGATATTCAAAATGTTACACAATCGAAAGTAAAACCTCTTCCAGTTGTGTCACATTGGTAAGTCAACATGCTAACTGCTAACATCAAGATAGGAACAACATTGGTCGAATATTAGAATGTATGATATTTAGGTACTGATGAAAAAACAACACAATTTTAGTGTTTACTCTAATAATTCAGTTTTTCATATTGTGTTCAAAATGCTTCACAATCTAAAATGAAACGTTTTCACTTCCATGTCACATCGGTACATCATGCTAACTGCTAACATGAAGCGAGGAAAACCACGTGTTAAATATTAGCATCTCTGCTGACATTTACCATTTTAAAACAGCACAAAAGCACAACATAAATGGATTTACTCGGTTACAGCAACACGAAAACATTTAGAACACGTTCAAACGAGAATTTATAATGGGTCAACATTGAAGATTTCGATGTTAGAGATGATGCGCAGTTGAGTAGTTTGCACGGTGGTGTAAGAATACGTTGCGACACGTCACGCTGAGAAACTGCCATATTTTCAGTTTTTCCTTTTATCGCTTTATATATACAACCCCAAAGTGTTTATATTAATATTTTATAATTATGACTTTGCATTAGCAGTGATCGCGTGTGCACATGTGCAATGGGACATTTTGGTCTCGAGTGTGATGCTCTTTTAAGCGTGACGCTCTTTAAGAGCTGATGGAGAGCAAGGAGAGGTGAGAATGTTTGTGTCAATCCATATCCTCACATTGATCAGTCGCCGGCGGAAGTGCGGCGGGCCAGAGGCGATAATGACCCTGATCTGGGCGCTCGGCATGTCTTCGTTTTGTTAACTTTTGGCCATATCGATCTGCTGAGGCTCGAGCGGCCGCTGGGAATCGCACGCCGTGGCCTGCCTCGCCTTGCGACGCCAGGAAGGAGGAAGGCTCAATTAGCACACTTTGCCTGAGACAGAGGCCAGAGAGCGGGAAAAGCGGCTCATACGGGACCATCCGTTTTCTGCAGCGCTTATATTAGGGTTGCGGGTGAGCTGATTTTGAATGAAAGGCGGGGCACAGTCTGGACTGGTCACCAGCCAAAACGCTACCATTCACACCTGTAGACATTTTGGAGCACAAGATTCAAATCCAACTGCCACATCACAGTATGTGGCCCACTAAAGCAAGTAAAGTGTGTCAACTTCATATTTGATGATAAATGGGTTTGTTCTTTCCATTTTAGCAGAAAATCTGACTAAATTTGGATTTATTATGATTATTTTACTTTTAATAGACATTCCAAGCATCTTTTTCACCAAAGCCCTTTGGAAGATAAAATGCACAATAGAAGTTTACTTAATATTGGCATGCCATGATTTTCCATGGGTTCTCATTTTATTTGGTTGTGGACAATATACAACACAAATTAATGACAGCAAATTGTGCATACAGTGGTACCTTAACGCATGAAAAAATAACACCACCACAATTCTTCTGCTATGCATTTTTAAGAAAAAATACATAAAAATCACTACATCTTGGACCCACACTATTCGTGGGGGATACGGACTGGGACGGCCAGCATACAGCGAAAATCCATGTCTGATTGACGGCTATCGAAATGCATTGGGGAAAAAAATATTAAAACATTTTTTAACCCGCAAAAATGTTTTTTTTTTTTTTTTTAAAGGGCTGAAAACTGAAGAAAAGAAAACCTAACCCCGGCCACAAGAATTTAAATATTGGGGGAACTGGGGGGAACTGGGGGGAACCCCCCCCCCCCCGTCTATATGCAATCCAACCGTGAGTTTGCGAGGGTGTCAAAGTTCAATTATTGTGTGCATTGCAGTTTTTGTGTTTTACATGTATGTCTTTAAAACTCGACTGCCACAAAAAAAAACAAAAAAAAAGTGCCAACCGATTTCGAACATTTTAACTCATCTTTCAAGGCAAAAAGAATATTTTTTGCCTTTACTACATATATATAATGTGGGTACTAAAACATCACATTCCATTCATCGTAATTTTACTAATCGTTATTAAACGTCTTTGTCAGTCAAAGAGTTTTAAGGGGTGTGGCCTAGCGAGGGCCGACACGAATTGGATTGTATAAATATTTCGAGTGGCCTATTCTCATTTTGTATTTCTGCGTTTGTCCCTTTCAATTAACACCTCAAAGTGCATTTTGCGCCTGTGGCTCTCCTTGCCCACTTGCAAGCACATTATAGTACCTTAATTGCCTTTACAGTGTTTGTGAAGCTTGTAACAACAGCAGCAGCAGCAAAAATCAATCGAGCAACGGCTCATATTTTAGGGCACAATGAGTTTGTCAACCCCCCCTCATTTAGTCTTCTCTATTAACCTAAACGCATGTTTCGGGGATATGGGAGGAATCCAGATGACTGGGAGAAAACCTCACGAAAGCACAGAGACAACATGCAAAAGGAACAAAGGAAGACTGTGGCTGGGATTCTAACCCAGAACCTCAGAATTGTGAAGCAGACAAGCTAAAAACTCCAAAATAGGATTTAAAAAAAAAAAAGGGAGGAATTCGCCAGAGACGAAACAGGCAAGGGCAAAGAACAGGAAGGGTCGACGCGGGCGCGACACCCCGAGGTTTCACCTCGAATCAAGACGGCGTGGCAGCAGCTCAGCCCCTCGTGAACGCGGCGGCGTGTGCAGCGGAGCATACATAACAAGGCGGCTGCGACCGCACGCGCAGCGGGAAGACAATTTCCCGCTCCGGCGGCGAAGTATCGACGGGCCAAGCGACGTCTCTCGACCTCAAATGAAGCGCACGTCCACGGTAGACGGCGCATTCTAAATGCCAGCTTGCAGTGATAAAGACGAGGAAAGAAAAAAAAAAAAAAATGACACGTGGCGGAAGAATTTGCCGCTGATTGCGGCTTAAGGTCTCTGGACAGCCATGACACCCTGTGATCCTGACTGAATCTGGCAGGTGGGGCTGCATTGCCAGCTGATTGAAGCCCGGTGGAAAGGAAGGAACAACTTGAATGGGAAAAGTCAAAGTCAAGCCACGTTTTAAACCAGGTCTGACCACCGCAGGGGGGTGCAGGCAGGACGGCTCATTTATGGTCTTTGTTATACTCGTACCTTCATTGATGTGGATTTTGGTCCTGGAATCTTTTGGCTACTGATCCAACCTCCAGAATTCCAATAATCTGTTCCAACCTCACAAAAAACACATTTTTTGGTAGTATGTTTCGTTTTTTTTTATATGGATAAATTGCACTGTATCGAAACAATAACAGTATTTGATGAATCGGAATAAAAAATGGTTTCAATTTCCATCCTTTTTTGTTGATCTTTCTTTTCCAAATTAAGTTCGTAAATGTTTTATTTGGATTCAACACAAATATATCACGGATGGACTACAGAAATCAGACCATTTACTGTTGAGCGGAAGAAATTCTGAGGATTTGAACAATTGTAAATTAAAGAAGGTCTCCAAAGGATTAATCAATTATCCAACTATCTATAAATCTGATCATCGATAGAATAACTGCTGCACCTCTATAACAGAAAAATTCTCTTTCACGTTAAACCGGTAATTTTTTTTTCTCGCGACACTCATTTTTAATTTTCTCCGATTTTAATACTTTCATGTCGTCTCAGCAATTTGTTTTTCTATCTTAGGATCCGCGGTTAGAAAAAATACATTTGTCAAAAAAAAAAAAAAAAGTACAAAAAACGAAAAAAAGACATCAATTAATTGCATGCTAACCAATGTGAACTGACAGTGGCCGGATGTTAACTAATTTGCAGCCACTATCTAGCAGTGGAGCACCTGAACCTCACAGATTACTAACTGGCAATACACACAAAAAGAAATGACTGCATAATGGCTTGTACGTCGAATAACTCGTAAATTGGGCCACTCATGAGTGAAAGTACCACTACCATTTCCAGAAACGATGGATACCAATGCGTGTGCAGATTCTCAGTCATCCAGGTCATTTGTTGAATTGAGGCAACTTGACTCTTTTTTTTTTTTTTTGTTGAAGACGTTTCCCATCTGGGTCTGAAGTGAAAAATCAATAAAGCACGAGTCCGCATATAAAAGACGACCCTTCAGTTGAGAACTGAAGAAGCCTTTTTGGATGAAATGTGAAATGTCTAACATCCAAGACGTTGCCTCAATTCAGCGTTTGCAAATCACCATGATATGGATGATGGAAAATCGGTGCGTTTTCGGGCATGTTGACGCCTCCCAAAAAGACGATTAATTAGCTGAAAAAATACAAACATATTCCTATTCCGAGAGGGTCTTTAGACTGCCGGGGGCATGGGCCTCACAGACCAACACCAGCAGCTACAATTTTTCCTCACGTCTTCTATAATTAATACTGCTACGAATGATGCCGTGTTTAAAACTTACTCTTCATATTTGTGGAGATTTTGTTTATCTTTTTTTTTTTTTTTTCCAATGGAAGGATATGGGGTCATGTTTAGACTAGGGATGTAACTATATCCAAACATCATAATACGATATCGCGATACGAAGGTCACGATACAATAATTATCACGATATTGTGTGTGTGTGTGGGGGTGTGTGTGTGTGTGTGTGTGTTGGGGGGGTTGGTTGGCGATATTTAAATAAGATCACAATATTGTTAAAAAAAAAAGAGCTCATACTAAAAAAAAAAGCACAATATTGTGCTTTTGTACATAACAGCAATGCATATAAACCACCTACATTCTCTAATAACAATATTGAGAGACTTACTTGCTAAGGCAAGCACACATTGATCGTTTCACAAGCAAATTAGGTTCCCCTTCATCTGACAATCAGCATAGATTTTGAAACATAGAAGGCCAAAACATCCCGAATTTAAATTAAATTTCACTAATAAAGTAGCCACTAGAGGGTGCTAGAACTGCACAAATGGAAAACAACCTGACTTTTTTTTTTTTTTTAACAGACATGTTCCTTTTAAATATTGTGAACAAGATGACGATGATACTGTGGCAGTTTTAATATCACAATATAACAATATTGTCCTTATCGTTACGATATTGACATATCGGGGGGCGAAATGAGCTTTAACATGCCAATAAATTACAGAAGCTAAATGTGACAGTATGTGTAAATAAACAATAAAAGCAGAATAGACAGTATACAGAGGGACCTCAGTTGATGTTGATGTTCCATTCTTGGGTTGGTGACTTTGGCGTGTGCCATTATCCCTCACTAACTAGTAATGTATTTAGTAAAATCATATTTACAATTAATATCGAAATGAAAAACACTAGTAGGACATAAATGGGAGCGGCATAAACCGTGGACCCCTTGTATTTGTGAATGCGGCAAAAAAAAAAAAAAGTGTTTCAAATTTTATGCCTTATTAGGCTTGTTAAATGCTAAGTTGGGTAAAGGAACCATCTGTTGTGGTCCCAAATGGCGAGATGGAGAGTAAAGCCAATTTTCCACCAAGCGGTACAGTTCAGTTCAGTCCACAAAAGAACGGTTCTTGTCTCAATTTGAGGCAGAAGCGCTTCTGTTCGCACAGATATATTGTGACTAAAAGGTGAACATGACGGTTTAGAATACAAAACTTAGAGGAGTGTAATTTGTTTTGTGACCAGAATTGTAACTTGTTCATTCGTACCAATTCCAATTGAAACGGTTTTGTTTTAGCCTGGGGGGCGTGGCCAACAAGTGGCATCAGCAGCTGGATTCAGTTTGGCCAGCTCCTTGCGAGCATTGTCATTTTCAATCGGTCTGTTTGTGCCATTCAATAGAAGTACATTGGCAATTGTGACTCTCCTTGCCCACATGTGAGGGCATGGCAATGCCTAAGTGCTCTATTTCTTTCATCATCTTTAAGATTTGCAAAACTGAATCTCACTTGAACCTCAAATCTCAGACGGTTCGTAGCGCTGAAAACTTGTACGTTGGAACGCTTATAAGTCAAGGTACCTTTGTATTAATAAAGGCCACATAATTTTTTGGGGGGCTGCTTGGGGGTGGCAATTGGGCTATCTAGGGTAGAGCTCAGTCCATATCCCCTGCAAGGTTTTATGGTATTGTATTGAGCTGAAAGCAGGTGCACATGTATCCGAGGATAAGCTCAAGCCACCCCCACCCCCCAAATAATAAAAAAAAGTCACGAAGGGTCCACGAGCCTGCCCCCCGGTCTACCCCGCAGCCTTGGAGTCACGCTGAGCCGCGGCCAGAGATAAACCACTCAAGACGATGAGGGCGATAATGGCAGACGCCGCCGCGCCTCAGAATTCAATCAGCGCCGGCACGTCAGCGTGGATGAATGTAAAAGTGAAATATGCTCGCCGGCGCGCGCGCTAAAAGACGCCACGCGGGGCTTCTGGGAGGAACAACAACAGGCGAGGGGGAGGACGGCGAGCGGGGGTGGCGGTGGGGGGGGGAAGCGAGCGAAAAATGAAAATGATGTGTCTCTTCTTCTGGCGGCACAACCCCAGCGGCATCCCGAGCAGACCGATTTTAAGCGCAGACTGCGAATAAATTACCCTTTTGAACTTGGGGTGATTGCAAATGTGCCCCGCATTCTCCCGAGACATGTCTGGCACTAACCCCCTGCTCTCGGCTCCCCGGTGATCGAATGATAGG
Source organism: Festucalex cinctus (assembly GCF_051991245.1). NCBI lineage: Eukaryota > Metazoa > Chordata > Actinopteri > Syngnathiformes > Syngnathidae > Festucalex > Festucalex cinctus. The sequence goes on along the minus strand of NC_135416.1, from coordinate 6,735,709 downwards.
AATGCAATCATTGGGAAACTTTTAATTTAGCGGAATTATTTGTTTGAGCCGACCACTCGCTTTTCCGACCTGAAAAGTGTGTCCATGGTAGGAGAGAAGGGAAGATTTCCCTTAAAAGCAGACACATCTAGCAGCAGAAATATTTTTCTCACTCTAGTTCTGCAATGCCAAAAAAAAGCCAAAGTCGGAGACTTTAACACCGTCAAGCCCAGTTGCCTGCGGCATCTGGAAGCAGTCACTCCATTTAAATACACACGTGTAAACGTTGGAAAATTTTGGTGGCCCCACTTGGCCAAAGCAAAGACAAATGGAGACTTTTAAATGGACAGTGGTATGACGCGCCAAGGTGGAGCTAAGATGGATCCAAAATGTTGCACCCAAGGTGACTGGTCCTTAAAATTAGGCACCACTTTACAAAATCTGGCAAACATGATGGCTGCTCCCTAATTTTTATTTTATTTTATCTCAGTGTGATCGGTTTCCAAATTTTACCCCCAGGGTGAACCGTCAAAGGATTATAATTTGGCACCCAGTGTGACTGGTCCACACTACGTTTAGCACCCAATGACTCTGGTCCACATTTTTAACCTCACTAAATTTTATCAAAAGGTAACGATGCCCAAAATTCTGCACCCAAGGCAGCAGGACCCTAAAAAAATTTGCACCCCATGGTGACCGTACCACAAGATTTTGCACCCAAGGTGATGATCTCCAGATTTCACAACTAGATCCCTGAAATTTTGCACCCAGTAGGACCAACCTCTAAAATCTTACACTTATTGTGGCCCAAACATTTGTACCTACAATGGTTGCTCCATAAGATTTTGCACCCAGAAACACTGGTCCCCGCTCAAGTTTAAACAATTTTGCATTATCAATTAATTCTGCTCCTTAATTTTTATTGTTTTTTTGACCCCAATGGTTACTGCTCTCTAAGTTTTGTCCACATGGTGACTGCTCCCTAAAATTTGCCAGCCAGTTTTACAAATCCCTTTACATTTTTTCCCAGTTTTGGTTACAGGTCCTCCAAAACTTACATCCAGGATGTCAACTCCCTAATTTTTTTGTAGTGATAGACCGATTATCGGCCAGGCCGATTATCGGTACTGATATTTGGCATTTTGACAAATATGGGCATTGGCCGTTTTTTTGACTCTGAAGGCCGATAAAGCTGGTATCTCGCTGAGTAGCGAATACTAGAAAACGTGGCAATTTTGCAAAGATCTTTTGAAACATTTTATGAACCCGAACAAAAATCCCAAATGAGCTACATTCTCATGCATTTGTCACTCGGTGAGATGCAGAGAACTTTTCATGTATGGATCTATTTAAATTTCCAATTTATATAAAATAGGAAGTCCCTACACTTTTTAATTAAATAAATCAATCAAGAAATTATGTTGAAATTTTATTAAAAAATATATATTTACAGTATAAATCTTTAACGATCTATTGACTTGCTTTTTAGTTATTTTATTTGTTTAATTTTTGTTTAATTTGGCCTAAAACATGCTAATGACCCCGAAAGCACCTTGAAATTTTGTTATAATTTTTTAAACAATTCTGTCATTTTAGTTAAAAAAAAAAAACTAGTTTGTTTTTTTCCATTTTACTGCAAATGAACATCGTCTTGAAATAACGGTTATCGGCCTCCTTGAGTACTAATATTCTGTATCGGTATCGGTCTTGAAAATACCATACCCAGAGTGTCCAATGCCCCAAATAAATTTCACCCGGAGTGACTACAATGAAAAATTTTGCACTCAGGGTCCTGCAAACCTCATCCAAATTTTGCACCCATGTCACCAAAATGTTGGATCCAGGATGACCGATCCCAAAAATTTACTACCACGAATAATTGTCATAGTTTTCTCCATATAAGGTACATATTGACTAAGAAAATATAGAATAGAAATCAGTTTATGGGTTGCAGCAAATTTCTCACCACGGTTGCCTTTGCTTACTTGAACCACAAATTCTGAAACCAGAACAGGTGATGACACCATGCACTGAAATCAGCGCCGCAGTTAAGGCTCGCTCGCGTTTTAAAACTCCATAATAATCATGAGAGCGGAGCTGGGGATCATTTTCATCACGCTCAAGTAGGGAGGCAGCACATATTCATGGGGGTACGGCTAAGAAAGTAGCGGCGAGTGGGAGTTTCAGCGGTGCAGTCGGCCTTAACTGATGGGTTATATATTGCCTGTCACTTTATTCGGCGGGGATATTGGGGCGTTGCCAAGCTCAAACCTGGAAGGTACAGCAATCCATCACCTGTGCCGCAGGCTGAGGAAGAGGGGGGTGAAATCTCATCTCCAAGCTTGTAGCCAATATTCCCGCTAACCCAATGCCATTTATAAAAGGTAGCTCTTGCCAAGGCCGCCATGACGGACGCGGCGCTCATCTATTCGTCTACATGCCAATGACCCCGGGCCTGCACTGTTGAGTAAGAAGACGCAACGACTCAAAGTATCATCCGCATTCATGGTAACTCCGATTAATCCCGATACGAATTTATAAATCGATTGTTGCGATTTTTTTATTCAAATTTAGAAAATACTATTCAGTAAACTTGTGCATGTACACTGTAAGATTTGTCTGAAAAGGTATTATTTATGTATCTGAAACTTCAGTCTTATAACTGTGAGCCACTGTATTTAACAAACTGGTTGTAACCTTTTTCATGTTTGAACAGCATTGAAATAAAATATTATATATATATATATATATATGTATATATATGAAGTGAAAAAAAAAAAAATATATATATATATATGAAGTGAAAAAAATAAAAAATAAAAAATATATATATATATATATATATATATATATATAATTATTATTTGTTGCCAAAATGCTGAGAGAACATGATATCAAAGCTTGATCATTTCAGAAACAGGGACGTGACGACTCATTCTTCACCGCTTGCAGCTTTATGTATTACTATTTTTCGCTTTGTCAGGGGTAGGGAAACTAATTTGAGAGCTTGACTAACATGGTCGCATTTAAGTGAGACAGCACGAGCCATTTCTTTCAGCCTACACCTGCTGACAATATGTGCATTTCAAAACCTGTCCTGTACTTAACTGTCATGGAACACAAACATAATCGCTCGCATTGTCGCGTGATCGCAAGCCACCGCAAACGGTTTTACGCCAAGGTCCACCCTTGCGCCAAGCGTCTGTTTAGGAGCAAATCACGCTAAGTGTATTGCGGCTGTTTGTGAGTAATGAGGAATTTGGGAGTTTTTTTTGCTGACTCGGCTCATGCGCCGAGGTGGTGAGGGGGGGAGTGAGGGGGGGAGGAGGAGGAGGGGAAGGGTGAGATGTATGATGGTGTGCTTAAGAGCTGCGAGAGGCGGAGTGGTCACAAGGGGGAGATTAGGCTTGGGGAAACGGCGGGCAGGGGGAGGGTTGGAGGGCAGTGGAGGAAAACCAAATCCATCTCCATCTCCGAAACATCCTAAAGCAGATTACTAAATTCAGTGGGGGGGGGGGGGAGCAGGCAAGCCCGAGATGAACGAAGGAAAAAGCAATTAGCCTCGATGCAATTCCAGCAGCGTCCTCTGACTTGATTTTCTGACCTTCGCAAAGACTCTTGCCAAAATATTGCCGACGTGCAGATGGACCATATGGCGACGAGCTGCCAGAAGGCCGAGCTCAGCGCGCCGCCGCTCGCTAACAGCCAATGTAATTACAGTGACGTCAGTGTCAGACACGGATTTTATAAGCCACGCGTAGGATTGGATGTGCATATAACAACGGCGTCAAGCAGTGGTCCCCAACCACTGCTCCATTTATCTGGTACTCGGCCGCACAGATATATCAAATATAGATAATTTGCCCACAAATATTTTTACAATAGCCTTTTTATTTGATCATTTATGACCATGTATGAAACATCAACATTAGTAGATTTAACACCTTAGCTGTTCACAATGGGTACTCCTACAAGCCTCTGGCCAATAGTTTTCAGAGTGGATTCAGGTTCAAATTTCCCGCCTTCTGTCAGCGGATGTGATGTCATGTGCGCATTGTGTACGTGAAGAAGGCGGTGTGTAGTTTCATTTTTAGGCCACAGGTGGCAATTGCGATTTGAAATTAAATTTTCTGTGGTCAGTAGCTTTAAAGGCGGGGTCTTCCGTTTTCACTCAGGAAAATGCACTATATAAATACAGGATCTATACCCATGAACTCCTTCTCAATCTACACCTCTGAGTTTCTGTTAATGTGTGGTGGTGATTTTTTCCTAAACCCCAAGCCTGTATTTTGTCATTTTGTGTTTTCCTGAGTGAAAATAGGAGACCCCGCCTTTAAGGAAAATGCTATATTGGTATATTGGGATTAAAAAAAAAAAAAAAAAAAAGGTTTTCATTTTGTATATATAGGAGCTTATATGCCCCAAATGTACGTTCTCATTCGGGTAGGAATGAGGAATGTTCGTTAGAAATTCCCCCCACCACTCAATCATGAATGTTTGCCGGTCCAATGGAGCACTTATGTCTGAAAACGTTCCAACAGGTTGGAACTACTTCACGCAATGAACCTTAGGCAAAACATAATATATATATATATATATATACACACATTTTCCACTCACGTTGATATCGTATTATTCAACTTAATGAGCTTGTGATTGGCTTCAGTGGAGGTGATGGCAGCTGCAGTAAAATCCATATATAGCACTTCTCGATTTCTATGAGGTTTACAGAAGAGTTGTTTGGTTTTGTAATGGAAACGTATCATCGAACAATTGTCGTGATAAACAATCTGCCAGTAGGCGTAGCTCTAATTTTGTCTAGATTGCGCTTGTTGGCTTTTGTGCTTGGACTCATTATTCTATATTAGAAATAGCTTTGGCCTGGCCACAAAAACATTGACTATTTTTTATTTTTTTGGCAAATAAGAGTGGATAGAAATCTGTGGATACGCAAATTCGCCGGCAATCAGGGGTTCGCCCTATATGGACTACATGTAAACGCATCTGTTCCCCACTACGGACACAGCCGATTCGCTGATGTCAGGGCAGATGTTCTCCATCAGCAGCTAAAGGCGAAACACCTGCTGGATACATGACATCACCAGCTGAGGTGTAGCCACAAGATCCGCCTGCTTGTCATGTGCCTCAGTAGGAGTTTACCATTAAAATCTCGGGGATATTTGCCAGCTTGGCTCGGGGAGCCGGGGACGCTAATGTGCGTGCGTCTAATTCCAAACATCACAGGGGAAGGCATGGGGAATGTCATTTCTGGGAGACGGGCTCGCAGACACCACGACGCTTCAATTTGTCACGCGAGGAAAATCCCTTCCCACACAGATGGGAGCCTGGGCCCGACGCGCCCTTGGGTCAGAGGCAGCCGTCTGCAGTCAAGATCACCTTCCAGTCGGCGCCCGCCTCCATTTCAATTAGCTTTATATAAGCACCCTTGTCCAAGAGGGGGCATCTCGGGCGAGGCTGCTCGGAAAGCTAATTCCACCGAGAGAAAACCTAATAAGGCAGACGCCGACACGTTCGCCTAACAGGTGAGATTTTAAAAGAAAGAAAACACAGCAAAAGGGAAGCGTGATGAGGTGACAGTCAGGGCAAGCAAGAGTTTCTCTATCAGAAGCACTGACCTACATTGACTCAATTCAAATATTTGTTCCATGAAATTGTATTAATTCATTCCCAGCAGTCTATTCTGCTTTTCTCTTGGCTGCACTGCTTTCAGCCCATGTGGATACTGATTTTTTCTTTTTTTTTGTCCAATCAGATTTCAGTCTACAAGTTGCCATGTCAATCTAATCTGTCCATGGCCATTATACAACAAACCAGGGGTGCCGAAGTCTGGTCCTCGAGAGCCCCTCTCCAGCCTGTTTTCCATGTTTCCAACGCGCGCCAAGAAGACGATCTAACTTAACTATCTAGAGGAAGTAAAAGTCGTAACGAGGTTTCCGTAGGTGAACCCGCGGAAAGATCATGACCAGGGACACCTGATTCATGATCATGGTCGTTACCAGGTTTCTGCAAAGGGGTCACCAACGTGGTGCCCATAGGCACCAGGTAGCCCTCAAGGACCAATTTTTTTTTTTTTAGCTCACCAGTATGATGTTCTAGAAATGTTCCAAAAGCGTATTGCATTCACTTCTGGAGTATGTTCTGGAATATTTTATATATATTTTTTCCATTTTTTTTTCATATTTTTTTCTATTTCTTGGATTATTCTTTGTTTTTGGTAATCTTTTCTCTGTCATAAGATATATTTCTCTTTTTTTCCTTTCTTTTTTTTCTCTTGAAGAAAAAAAAGAGAAAAAAAGAAGAAAAAAAAAGGGAAAAAAAATCTGAAAAAGAGAAAATTATTCCCCCCCAATCAATCAATCAATCAATCAATCAATCAATCAATCAATACATAAATTGCCAAAAACAGAAAACAAAAATCAGAACAAAGGGGAAAAAAAGATTCTATGAAAAAAAAACAATTTGATAAATAGAAACAAAATAAATAAATTTAAAAAAGTGTAAAAAAAAAAAAAAAAAAAAAAAAAAAAAAAAGATTTTTTCCCCCCCAAGTGAATGCAATACACTTCTGTGTATAAGGGATCATTTGAAAATGTAAACAATGGATGAATTTTATAGAAATAAAGTGTTGCATATTGGTACAGTATTCTTCTGTTTCCGAATTGTGGAAAAAAAATAGTAACATAATCAGTGTCTTCATAGAAATAAATGCCATTAATAACTAGAGCCGTCATGAACGAAGCTTTTTAAAATTGATTAATCGAGTAATTGCCCCACTTCCGGTTCAAGGAACAAATTTTTGTACCAACCAATTTTTGTGGTCGACTTCGCCGATTGTCTTTTCTAGCCATAATAATAATAATAATAATAATAATAATCTATAAAACGGGTATTCTTTACACCAATCAGTTGCCAAAAAGCAGCTCTTGGCTTCAAAAACGTTGGTGATCCCTGACTTAAACTATATTAGCATTGTAACAGTTTTTATGCCAAACCAATTTTCAGATTTGTCCTCACAGGGCCAGAGCATTAGCACTCGATGACATCAGCATATTTTATGTCCTCAGATTGGCTGGTCAAAGCAAGCCAAGTTTGAGCACCAAAACAAGTAAACAGCAATCTATACACTAATAATCAGCATCTCATGTGATATGATATATTTTATTTCAATATTTTTGTCATGTTATTAGTTAAATATTGATTCTGAACCAATTTAAAGGATGCACAAGGCACAATTGCGTGCTGTTTTATATATATATATATATATATATATATATATATATTTTTTTTTTTAACAGTACTGATGGTTTCTATAATTGCTACGTGATGGATTTAGTTGGCTAAATCCCTACTGGAGGCCTAGGTACCAAATGCACGGTCTACCACTGCGAGGTCAGGACATCAATTCTGAGCGCACAAAGGTGGAAAGACATCCCGGACATGTGTTGGATGTTTTGATACCTGAGGGATCCGCTATGGAAATCCCCAATTTCCCAGCCAAGTCGCAGGCCTTTGAACAGCGAACGAGTGCAGCGAGAAGCCGCGTGGGTGTAACGAAGCTCACAGCGAGGCAACGCACCGCAACTTCTGTGAAATGGTAAATTGAAATGCAAAGCAGGAGCGGGGCCGCCTTGTTTGGAGCAGATTTCTCAGCATCTGTGTGGGAGCCCTGAAACTCAGAGGGTCTTTACGCGCAACGCCGCATATTTACTGTAAATCAACATAATATTTAGGTTAGGCTTAGTGACGACAAACAGCTGAAGTGGAATCGTTATCAGCACTCAATTGGGACGTGGTGAAAATAAATCTCCTCTCTCTCCCAATTAAAATTCAATTCAAGCAGAAGTTGGAATAATAGTTCAACTATAGATTTTGCAGTTGTCTTGCGTTATAGAAATATGAGGGAAGTTTTCTCCAAAAACATGATAAAAAAACAGTATTGCAGTTAAAATTTTTGTAATTATCATTACTGAATTAAGTGTTTCTAAGCATTGTAGTCTGTTGGTGTCACCCATCTTGTGTGTGGCAGAACAAGAAATCAAAAACGGAGAAAGACGATAAAATCGTAGAAGTCACCGAGAAAGAAGTGACAATTTTGTTATAATCAATAATGGTGTTCTACTAATATTGCTGTATTCTGTCTCCCAATTTTGTCATATTTTTATATATATTTTTTAAATCAAGGTATTTTTTGTATAATTTATTTTTTTGTTCAATATTTTATATTTACCAATATTTATTTATTTTTTTTAAATAAAAAATAGCTATAACATTGTTTAATTTGTATTTATCCACAATAATTTTTACAATAACTTTATCCTTAATATGAGGTCATGTTTTTGCAATAAAAGTTGTGATTTTATTATTTTAATAACTTTTCTGAATATTTTCATAGTATTTGTTTTCCTAATAATATTTGTATGTCATGTGTCCTTAAATGTAAGCAAGTCCAAAACATTTTCTTTCTTGACTTGTAGCAACCAGTTCAGTACTGTACTATTTTTTTTTTAATATATTTTTTCCCTGATACTAGTCTATATTTTCCACTATTTTTAGCAGTAGCATTTTAAAATTTATTGTATTTATTGTTATATTTTGAATATTATTGCTATGGCTGTCAGAGTGTGAAAGTGTACCCGATGTTACGACGTGCCACTAAAATAAGCATTTTCATGTTTTTAATTTTATGTTATTTCATTTTATTTTTGTATTGCTTAGTCTTTCATTATGTAAGTGGACTTTATGCTTTGACTTTGACCAACGCATTTCTTTCATAAATACTGTCAAAATACTGATGACCGTGATTGTTTTGGTCTTACAATGGTAATATGAAATGCTCGTTCCGTTTCAACTTCATTAAATACCCAATAAAGTCAGAGGAATACGAGTCACTAGTCCCACAATGGCATCAACTAGATGTTAAGTTATTTAAAAGATAATGGCAGATGATTTCCAGTTAGCTCACACTGGCAGATTGAATTGTGATCCATTTAAAAAGTGGAGGAACTGTCTAGAATACAAACATGGGGAATTTTAAAAACAAACCAGGCTACACTATATCGTTTAGTCCCTTTTCTAATCACAAACAGTGCAGGAAGACCCATTAAGGTGAACTGGTTACAAAGTAGTCATTCTAAATGGGGTAAAAGTCAGCCATTTTGTATTTAAAGTAAGATAACCTAATGAGAATGTATTTAATTTAACCCATAAAGACACAATAACATGAGGACAGCTGCTACAACAAATTGAAAAGCTTCCCAAAGTAGAGAGAGAGAGAAACAGGGATTAAACTAATCTATAAAGAGTGATTAGAAGAATTTCCACCTGTGGCAACAGTCTTTTTCCTCCCTGCAAATTTCTGCATATTTGCTCCTGATTTTGAAACACTTTATTCCACCGGAATGAGAATTTTCATTATTCCATTCCAGTGTCAACCTATTATCATAATAAAACTTTAGATAGTTTTACAGGCAATATTTATGTTTAAAATCAGAGCCCTCAACTTTGGTGTCACTCTCGTATGACGTCCCAAAAACTAAGAAGAAAAAACACCCAGAATATGCGCCAATCAACTCCGATATTCAATAGAAAAAAACTGTTGTTAATTATCAAAACATTTCAAAATAATACATTTTAAAGTTGTAACTGTAATACAGCAATGCGGTGAAACCGTGTGATTTTTTTTTTTTGCTCAAGGTTGTCAAACCGTCAGAATCTGATACTGGCCCACGTCTAATTACAACAATAAAACACTCTTAACTTTTAATGACGACATCGTTAACATTAACGGTGTCACAAATATAAAACGAAGTTAATCACTTGGGTGTAAGGGTAAAGGGTACCAAAATAAATTGAACTGATTCAATGACTTTTAAAATGAAATGAAAAAAATGCTAGCAATAAGTCTGATAAATAAAAGTCACAAATAAAACAACATATAAACACATACAAACAATGAAAAAAACAACAACTAATTTTTAAACACTAATGTAGTCAACTAGACTAAGTGCAATTTCTGGAGAAATTGCGTGGGAATGCTGAAAGCTGAATGCTAATATTTGAATGCATGTGGAATGCTTATGAAGTAAAATGAGAGATAAATTATGACATTACAACCTCCTGGTTACTGGACAATGCGCTTTACCAACTGTGCCACCAAGCAGTATCAAATACTGTAAGTAATGTGGAATCAGATAAATACCCCGGGAGGCATGATTTTTTTTAAGCTAGTTCAAATTTGAACAATGTAAATTGGAAGTATTATGTGAGAGTTGTTAGGCGGCAAAAAGTGTGCAGAATAAAAATCACAATAACATGTGGGAATGCTTCAGCATTCCCACAATTACTCATTTGTTTTTACATTTTGCATGAGGGCTCAGATTAAGAAAAACAAAACAAAAAACAGCCCCTAAACAAAAAAAAAGAAAAGAAGTGACAATCCAGCTAGTACCTGCTAGTAGCTAACATTAGCAGTCTATGCTACTTTTGAGGCAGCAGTAGCTAACGCAGCAGTAGCTAACACAGAGGTAAGATAAGAATCCCCTTCCAGTGCTGAGTCATTCCACGTCATCAGAATGGGGGTAAACACGGTCCCAGTTGGACTGAAATCATACACCGCTCAAGCAAACATCTTTTGACGAGCGACAACAAACTGTGAACGTCTCAATAGTTCATCAGCAGTGGGAGACAAAGGAGGGGGGGAGGAAGGGAAATATCCACCTGATGATTAACCATCGTAAATCCTACCCATTGCCCGGGGGTCACAGCCCCACTTCACACCTCAGTGACACTCTCTAACCTCGGGCTTTCTGTCAGGGGTGTGGGAGAAGTGGGGGAAGGGTAGAAAAAAAAACAACCTTGAAATATCTTTCTGGGCATGGTGTCAGATGCTTGCCATGAAATATTCATAATGTGCGAGCAGAGCCACAATAGAGGAGGTGGCGGCATGCGAGGATTTGACTTGCAGAAATGGAGACGCTAAAAAAAAAGAAAAAAAAGAACCCACATTGGCCGATTTATATCGCCGTATCCGGCTGTCACTCACAGGTTTCACTTTCACCTCAGCAAGCGTCTGCAAACGCACTCCCTGCGTTCATGGCGTCGTCCTTTGAACCAACAAACTCACTCAGCACTCGAATACATTCAGGAAAGCCTGTTCGGTTACGAAATAACGGAATTAGAAAGCAACAAAACACCTTTACCAGAGGATTTTCTTGAATTATTTTACTAGGCGATTTTATTTTTTTAAATGCTTAAATAAGGTTGGAGGCTATAGGCACACTGATGTTGGTTGAGGCGATAGGAGAATTTTCTGTTCATCTAAAAGGATGTTTGAGGTGAGGCATTTATTCATCCAAATAAAAATTGAGACTGTTTTTAAAGAGATGTTTATTTGGAAAGAGGTGCTTATTTTTCCCAAGAAAACTTGGTGACAGACAAAATTTTTTTGTGGTAGGCATTTATTTGAGGTAGGCATCCATTTTAAACAAATGCTTCAGTAGGTTGGATGACTGGGATGCTGATGGCCACTGATTGCGTAACAGGAGAAAAGTCCTGTTATTTTTAAATTAGGTGTTTATTTGGGGAGAGGCGTTTATTTGTCCTAATGACAAATTGTGACAAAGAAATCACAAGTTAAAGAAATGTGCTAGGACTACAACAGAAAATAATGGAATTATAAATCACAAATCTTTACTATGGCATTTCCTTGAACTGTTTTACTAGGCATCTATTTGAGGGAGGTGTCAATTTTGAAAACTACTTGCGTAAGGATGGAATACAAGCATGTTGATGTCTGCAGACTAGGAAATGGGAGACTTTCCTTTTTATACCCCTGAGTGTAGTTGATTTTTAAATTTATTTAGGAAGAGGAGTTTATTTTCTGTAAGCAATATTAAGACAGGCCACTACAGTCGGAATTACTGGAAGTATAAATCATCGCTAGGGTATTTCCTTCATTTGTTATACTTTCCATCCATTTGAGGGAGCCTCTAGTTTGTAAAATTGCTTTGTTAAAATTGCTCATATGGGAGAATTTGGTATTTTTATCCATGAGTGTTGGCATTTTTAAAAGTATGTCTTCATTTGGGAGAGGCACTTATTTTCAGGAAGCAACTGAGGACAGAGATTCAAGCTTGGAATGCTACCACAGTGGAAACTTGGTATAACAGACGCCAATTTAACAGAGTTCAGATTTAACTGACAAAATGCCCCTTTGCACAGTAGTTGCACAAAGTCTGTTAGTTCCAGTATTGGCCACTGTTATTTATGTGGCAGAATCAACGGACAAAGAACGGTCGAACACATTACTTTCGGGTTGCACCGCTGTTGTCACGGATACACAGTACGGACTAGATCCGGCTAACAAGTATGTCTATGGGGTAGCCATGTTGGCAGGGGCGACACTCTGATCAAAGGCAATGGAAAGCATGGACATTAGGCTGGTGCCGCCGTAGGCATGCAGTTCAAAAGTCGCATGTCATATTTACCGGTACTTATGCATATTTGCTGTTTGCTCGGGTGCTCGTCGAATGCGAACATGCTATACTGCACACAGATGCTTCCTGGAAAGCCCTTCTCTATGGTATCGAATCGTAACTGAGGTGAAAGAAGGAAGCAGGCCAACCTCGCGGCTATCACGCCGCCACTTCCCCCCAAGCACCGGTGAGGTAGTTTGGATAAACTTGAAAACTATTAAACCGTTTCAAGCTTTTCTACATTTATTTACAATAATTTTTTATTGTGCTATCCGTCTTTAAGACACGAAGGCAGTATAAAACAGCAATTTTCTACCACAAAAGCTTCAGTCTAACGGACAGGCACTTTTAATGGACAACCCCTTCCAACATATTAGTCCGTTAAGGTTCCACTGGACGTCTTATTAATTACTTACTGTAAAATAACACACCTGTGTATATGTCCCTCAAAATCCCCCTTAAAAAGCAGGTTTTATATTAAAGTGTTCTAATAGTTGGGGTTTATCTAGCATTTAATCTATTAATATAGGCAATTCTAAAGATGTTTGGGATAGTCGTCAATTACTCAAATTTTTGTCGCGATTTGCAGCAGGGCTCAGTTCCTAAAAGTGTAGTTTGGGCACACTGCCCCCGTTTCCAAATTCCTGATGAAATCCTTCAATGAACGTGTAGATTCCAAACAAACCAATCACGTTTTGAGGAGCATTAAATCACTTTGTTCGCCGAGACGTTGCCGTGCGTTCACCCGAGGCTTTTTTTTTTCCTCCCTCGCCCCTCGGTAATGACGAGATACCTTTTAACTTCTCCGCCGGAGTCGGCATCAATAATTTACCGCCGTCTGTTTAAAATTTAAAAGCGCCACACATTAACGTCCTCGCCGCACCTGCTCTTTTCACGCTTGTCCGTCCTCCGCCCGGGCTTGCCGCCCCCCCCATCACTCCTCCCCCTCTCCATCCTCTCTCTCCTCATAAAGACAATGACAATGAGTTCTGTGTCACCACTGAAGCAGGGATGTTAAATCACACAAGGGCAGAGTGAAGCGACAGGCCACGTAATGTGAGGGCATCATCCGGACGCCTCCGATTACGCTTTGTCCCTAATTGGCGGCGGTGGCAAAAAGGGATGAATTCTTTAACCGTGCCACACGTTGGGGGCTCGCCCGAGGACAACAGCTTTCTTGCCACCTACGAAAGCTGACAGAACCTCCGCTAGGAGGGGGGGGGGGATACGCGTTTAATTAATGCATCGTGGCTCCGACAGCAAAATCCTATTGTCTTGGCAGGGGCTTAAGGTTGCCCTTTAGGTTGGGATGCTCACCGCCACGTCCCCATCGCCTCGTTCCGCTCAGTCCAAATTAATCTGCCGTTTTAAAGCTTGAATAAACCCGCTAAGTATAAAAATCTAAAGGCCGTCTTCTCCCTCCCTCAGGCTTTTTCTATGTGCAGTTTTTCCCTCTGCCCACGGAGATTGGCTGGGAGCACTCAGTGTTATCGGCCAAGTGGGGAGGTAAAGGTTCGGGGAAAGGAGGAGGAGGAGGAGGGGCTGCAAAGGCTACAGATTGGTCTTTATCTATTCCGAGCACACCTACAACAAATTAGACCTGGCCCGCCGCTGCCGTCATCGCCCTCGCTCTCATTAAGGGGCTGAACCTCTTTTCCTCAAGGTTCCGCTTTTTCCTGTCGTTTTTTTTTTTTTTTTTGGCCACAATAAGCAAAAAGGTTTCTGTGCAGACGTGCCACCTTCACGTGGCGCTCATTTCACGTCGTCATATCAACATGACACAAAGGAACCCGCTGGGATGGGAGGTAGTGGGGGTGGGGTGGATTTGGATTCTGTGCATTTTCCACACACGTGACTCAATGCTGGCGGCCTTTGACATTTTGCTCATTTAAAAAAAAAAAGAAAAAGGCTGAAAAAGGCTCGATTCTGTGCAATATTTTTGCTTTGTCCTCCATGCCATCAATGTTAGGTTCCAAAATGTGAGAAGCATCCATTTTTGCTTTATCTTCTGTTCATGTTAAACATATGAGTTGCTATATATGTATTGTTGGGTTGTTTTCACTGATGAGACTACAACAGTGACCAAATAAATAATCTATTTATCCGTCCTTCCAACTATCAATCCATCCATCCGAGCTGCCTATAGAATCGATTTCTATCAAAGAATTCCGTTTAGAAATTAATAATAGCCTGCTTTTTGCATTTTCACTGGAGCACATCCAGGTCTGCCAGCGTCACTCACAAGCCAAAATCCTTGAAAAACAAATAAATTATGCATGCATGCATAACCTTCAAAGTGCGACTGAAGGTTGAATTTAAATTGTCGCTTGGTGTGGGAAGGCCTGGTACTAGATGCCATTGGTCAGGCACGGGATGCGTTCAGAAACAGATGAAAAAAAGGAAAACACAAACAAAAGATGTCGTTTAAATTTGAATACTAATTTATGGGGTAGTTAACTGTACATGACACTCTTTTGGATCATCATGTTTTATGAGCAAACGCAAACAGGGCCCCTTTTTCAGGTTAAGTCAGATTTGCTATTCAAGCAATAAATTATTTGGACGTTTTTAATGGAAATGTCATAAATGTTGACATTTATGCATGTTTAATATTTCTCGTATGAAATTTGGGCAAAATGAAAAATTTCCACACAAATGGGCAAAATTGACAGTGAAGCTCCAATGCAAAAATGCTCATGAGACCTCAGTTCAGCACATATTACAGGAATTATGCTGTTTTTTTCAATCCAATAATACAATGAACTCTTTAAGTCATGTTGCACAAGAGGGCATGCCTAGTTTACTTACTGATTTTTATTTGAATATTTCATATTTATAGACCTGAAGAGGTTTCGATACAAATATTGACTGTAATTCTGACTTTACTGCTGTGTCAGCAGAAGTAAGTGACAAACAGCTCCGACTTGCAAACAAATTGAGGTTACATAGCTGCTATAAGAATGGAATTGAACACAGTTGTTACAGTACTTCAGAGACATGATAATACTAATAAACAACAAGTAAAGATAGAATCTGAAGAAGTCAACTGCTAGTGTTAGCTGCTAGCACTAGCCCCTGGCAAGCTAGCTATTACTGATAACCGCTAGCTATGCTTGTGGACACTTACTGTTTTGTCGTTAGAGGAGCACATGAAAATTTTTGTTAAAACATTGCCAGGACGGTTATTTACAGTTTTACCAAAGACTAGATTTAATTTCCATGATTTCCAATAGGAAAATTGTTTTAAAATTTTAATGGTCACTCGAGGTTCTACTGTGGTTTATTTTGCAGAATACCAAAAGAAACCTCTTAAACCATTACAGGTCTACGTTGTTGGAAAATTTGGTTTTTTTTGGTGTCCCTGTTTCATTGTCAGGGTCTACATTACGTTTCGAGTTACCCACGTATTTACTACAAGGTGTCTCTTTGACAGCCCATTACGCTTAACCTTTATCTTTTGTTTTGACTAATGTTTCATTGATGTCATTAAATTATTGCAATTTTATTGATATTTTCCTACATTTAACTCAAACGTAAAACAAAATTATTTCAGCAATGGTCAGTCAAAGAGTGAGTACATCATTTTGGAACACACTGTATTTATCATAAGCATGTCAATGGCATTAGGCAACAGTTCAGCAAACCCTACTGAGAAATAAACACAACAGGAGGGTTAAAACAGCCTTTTTTTTTTTAAACCATATTCTAAGATCTGGGTCACAATTAAAACAAGACAAATATAAAGGGTCAGATGACTACTCTGACTCTATAGTTTATTTTCAAGTTTTTCTTTGCAGTCCATAAACACTTCCTATCGACTGTTCACCATAATCTGTGTAGCAAAACCCAAGCTAGGCCATTTGGACCACCATGTCAAGCTGCCAATAGCATATTTAACATTCAAGCAACTGCTGCTGAGGCTGATCCATGAGACTGCATCAAAACATAAGGTTGAGGTAAACCAAGGTGAACGCCGGCACGCGTACGATCGCACGTAAAACGATAACAAAAGACATTTGAGCCTAAGCGAAGGTATAGCTGCACGGGAAACGTTAGGTTAGATGAGATTTCCTCTGCCAGGCTAATCCATCCTGCTAGCACAGTGCTGTAAAAGCTTGAGTGGGAACGTGCCGCCGAACGTTGCAGCGGTGACACAGGGCAACTCTCGAGGGCCTTGCATTAGCGCGCTAAATTAAAGGGGGTATTAGATTAAATTGGCTCTCCGATTTCAGGGGTGTGGGTAAAATTCTGATTTGCATTTTTCCAACTGCTGCTTAAGATATAATTAGTTCAGGGTGATTCCCATGTGTGAGAAATGCTGACAGCCAAATCTAACTGGCTGCCAGTCGCTTATCATCGCTTGCAAGGCAACAAGGTAGATGAGGAGAGAAGGTTTGTGTGTCTTTGGGTATTTAGCCAGAGCATGGTTGTTGAACACTTTGTCACTGTTGACAGGAGAAGTTTGCTTCCATCGTCTACTTTGGCACCAGAAAACCAGTGAACTCTAAATAATTCTGACAAGACAGGGTGATGCACTTTTTAGACAAGGGAAGAGCAACCTACTGCCCCCGAAAGCATTCGATCCAACCCGCCGTCCAAATGTAAAAAGGATTGAAGCTGCAAGCAGAGATGAACGGGCCATCGCACCTGCTTCCAAGTGGGACTCATTTGGTCAAATTCCCCAATAGATGTTTGTCAAAGTACGAGTCCAGGAATTTGTCCAAAACGGCTGCTTCAAACCAAAATGGATGACTTCCTGTTGAATTTAATTAATGGGTCACTGAGAGTTTTTTTTTATGAAAGACCTATTATGAGTTCCCTGTTGATTGGGAAAACTGGTGTTGGAAGCTATTTTTTTTTTATGTTTGGCCATTAATAAATATGTTTTGGGAGACTGCAGCACTGTTGGGGACTCCATACATTATCATCACAATACATGCACTTGCATTGGTGAGTCTAGTGTATGTGATTTATTTGTTGACACGTTAAAGAGTCGCAGTTTAAAAAAATAAAATAAAAAATACATATTTTTAAACTGACTGTATGACCAGACAGTACGCTATTATGAAAATGACCTTTTGAAAATTCCTCCCTATCTGGCCCCATCTTATGTCTCTAATTATACATATATTAATTATTTTTTTAAACTTTTAAAACTTGTCCCACTATAACCAGAATGGCCTATCAGACTGTTGTGGCAGAAGGCGTAACCAGGGAGTGTGTTAATTATAGCCATGCACACACACACACAACTCCAATTAGCAAATAAAGTTGAAAAGAAGGAATTGAACAGCTCTCTAAACAAATCAAGGGTAAAAAATATGTCCTATACATCACACAGACATCAAATGTTAAAATGTAATGTTTTGTAGCTTGTTGCAGTGCACGTTACGTACAATGCATGTTTGTGGCTGTTAGTGAGGAGCACAATGGCACAATACTCCCCCCACATCAGATGGATCCTGTTTCCAATTAGAGCTCACTTTGGTGAATTCCCTACTAAAAGTTTGAGCCTTGGAATTTGCCCAAACTGGCTACTTCGAACCAAAATGGGACTATTTCCTGTTAAAATCCGTACATGGGTCATCCTTTCAGGATAGACATGTCAATCAAAACAAGAACAAACATTAAGCAAAGGTGTGTTTCTGTAAGAGGTGTTAATTTGTGGAATAATTTTGGTACTAACCTGAAAAGATGCAAGTCACTTGCTGAGTTTAAAAAAAATGTTTAAAGGTAAAGTTCAAGAAAATTATTAAAATCAGACATGGGTAGTAAAATTGCAGAAATGTAATTTTTTCCCCCCGATGTATCAGTATGAGTGTAATGAAAATTGGATATTTGAGTATGAGGATGTATTATTATGGTATATGCCGATGAATTTCATGTGCTATTGGCAAATGTACGTACATGTCAAAGTGCAGTTGTATGCACGAGCAGGATTACACGTTTTTTTCTTTTATTGAAATATATTAACCTATTATTGTATCAATAATGAAACAAGTCAAAACATACAAAAATGAGGGGTAGGACTAGATAAGTTTTGAACTTCTTCCTACTCCCTTTGAACTCATGATTGTTTACGTTTTTTTTTTCTTTCTTTAAAAAAAAAAATCTGTTACTTGTTGATATGTTCAATGAACCAACCAACCAACCAACCAACCAACCAACCAACCAACCAACCAAATTTCGTGTCGATTGGTGACAGTAGTGTTAGTAAGTGTTGTGTTCGAAACGAATACATTTTCACCAGGAAACACGCACAGGCACAAATTGTTGTGTTTTCAGGCACCGTCTGGTGGTTGGGCCCCAAATGCCACCTTAAAAAAAAACCTGCTATAAAACAGCCCCAAGACATTCAATCAACAAAAGGATTTCCCAACTGCTACTTTACACCCTGCAACACATTTCCGTAAACGGAAGGCGTACAGGTGTAATTACTGCCATCAGAGTCAATAATCAGAATTAGCAAAATTCACTAAAGGTGCTTTTAAATACGCGTACAAGTGTGGATTTGTTTTGGCAAGTGAACCCGTGCATTAAAGACACAGTGACACTGACTTCCCGGACATCTGTTTGAGACACCTGTTTGTACATAAGCTTCCAATTGCCACCTATGTGATGTACCATTCCAAGCTGTAACCCACAAGAGGAACATTTTATTCGAACACATAAACCTTGGTGCCACCATTATTCCACTTTTAACTACATAATGCATGTAAAAATCACAGCTAGCAAACTAAACAAACTTTCTGCCAAAGGAAATCAACAGATTAGGTGCTGCATTTTAATTCAAGAGAAGTAAATCTCTCCCAATCTCTTCATTTTCTTTCTCAAGGCACAAAAATAGTGGTTGACTTTTTTTGAAGGGGGGAAAAAAAAAATTCAATGTAGATATAGTATTCCAAAGAAATGTTAAAACAATGCATACAGTGCAATATTTGTTAGGAAACTGTTTCATTTCAGCATCAATATTTTGCATGGCATGCTAGCAGGGGCGTAGTTAAGGGAGGGAACAGGAGGGACTCGACCACATGAGATTGGACAGTGAGCACACATAAAATGATCAAATTCAATGTACCTCTATGGTGCAAAATTCTAATTATTACCAGTACTCAGTGTTCAATGAAAAAAATCAAAATGTATAGAAAGAGCTTACTTTTTAAAAAGAAATTGAGTCATTTATGTTGAGCTCTGTATGTGACTATATTTACTGTAATCGTGACTATAGTACAGCAAAAGCTTAAGTTAGCAATAACTAAACCGTATTCCAACTTACATAAGAATTCAGTTTACGTCTGTGTCACAGGACAAAACTCCGTCGTATACCAAGAACATGCTGTACTTGTTTCAGAATCAATCAAAACAACCTCAACATCGAAAAAAGCTCTTTTTTTAGCAATCAAGTTGACCGTTACTTGGTGCTTCTGTTTCATAAGTGACGTCTTTTACCAAATTGAACCACAACCATACATTCTATATGTCATGTACGATGATGCCCAAGTATACATGCTTGTTCAAAGGAAGCAAATGGGGTCTGATGTGCTTACTACTCCACTGAGACTAAAGTTGGGAGGTGTTTTGAGAAATGCCATCAGCAGTCCTGCCATCACTTTCAGCATCTCTCGGTGGTCAGAGGCCGACGCTTTGCGGGATATTGATTCTCTCCGTCCAGAGACGGTTTCCATAATTGGTTAAAATGACCGGGTGCCGAGAGGGATAGCTCTCTGCTGAAAACCATTTCCCAGCCCCGCTTGGAGGCGAGCCAAGCGCTGGGTTGTTCGGATATGTTCCAGCCCCAGTCTGACTGGCAGCAATTAGGGGTGTCTGAGCCAAGCTCAGCTTGCGCTTCGCACAAACACCCCTAATTACTGCCAATTAGGCTAGGCGGGTAGGCAGATTTGAGAAGCCGGGGGGATGTTCAGGCATGGGTGGGCATGGAAACAATTTTCAAGGGCTTAGAACGTGACTGGATGAAAAGGTTAATGCTTCGAAGTGCACGGGGATAATAAAAGATGGGGAAGCCGAGCCCCAGTTCTCACCTCCAGTGACGAGCCGGGCTTCTTCTTCAGCTCCTCGCATTTCCTAAACTTGCAGATCTGGTGGCCCGTTTTGCGGTTCCGACAACTGCTGCAGACACCGCAGTTGATTAGCCGCCTGCAGGGCGCACAGACCCCACACCTTTTCCTCTTCTTCTTTGCCGGGTTTCCACTCGATGCCGAGGAATTATTCTGTGGGCAGTCTGCCAGATTGGCAATTTGAAACGCACTGTCTGTAACGGCTGCCGAGGCTGCGGGGGAGTGAAGGGCTGTCATGACGATGACCCCGGGAGGTAATGAGATGCCCCCTAAAGCCGGAATAGCTGAAAAAGTTCCAACGCGTTCAGGGAGATTCATTATCTCTGCTTCGGCAGCGCCGCATTTCAGCTTGTTCATGCATTCTCCTGCTAAAGGTCTGCAGTGTTCGGGGGATAAGGTAGAGAGGAAATTATTATTTGCCATTTGCAGCGCCTCTGGCGGCACGCCAGGCTTACCCGGCCTCTGGGACTCATTTCTATGCATGCTGGTCCTATTAGGGTTTATTGCCGCTGATTTCCTCCCCCAAAGCATGGCGTTATCGCAGTTCCAAGGGGACATGCCAATCCTGGCGCTGGGGAAAATGGGTGTCGTAATGCGGGCGATCTTGGCAGTTTGTGGGAACGCCCCGTTGGTTTTGTAAAAGTTTGCAAAAGATCGGTACCTTTCCATTTCGGCGTTATAATCCAAAAGCTGGCTTAATCCACCGTCCTGAAGATTATCCTTTTGTAAGAGCGATACGTCCGCGTTTTGTCCGTTTTCAATGCAAAGCGCACTGCTTAGGTTAGCCATGGCTGAGGAGAGCTTGTCGGCGTTTAAGCGAGTTGACTCCGGCCTTTGTTGAACTCCAGCTGCTTACCAACGTCGTACCATCCTGAACTATCTTTTCTGGTGCTACAAGCGAGAAGAAAGGAACAACAATTACACATCACATTTTTCCATTGTGGTATTATCAGCATACATTCTAGTTTATACACAAAGCCAACACAACTAGCTGGGTCTGATCTTCAGTCATTCCAATGGGGATCCCCATCATTACCATGCTTCAAAACATGCCGTGGTTGGAATAGTGCTTAAAAAAAAAAGATATTTGAAAAAAAATTATTTACTGATCGGATATACATTTTTTTTCATGAAATATATTTTGTTTAAACTTAGAAGACACAAGTAGTCACAAACCAGAGATCCTTACCTCATTCCTGCAACTTACACCTAGTAGAGATAAACTACTTGAGAAGCCAAGAAGACCATCCATGTATCAAAATGTTTGTTTGCCCAGCCTCTAAAAGACCACCTAGCACATTTCCCTAATGACATAACACCAAAAGCCACTCGGGAATTTGCATCCAGATCATGGGCCAACTAGTGTCATCCGGTCAGTGTGTGTGCTTCATTTCCTCTATCTCTCACCCCATTCTGTCTGGATTTGGTTTCCACAGATAAAAGCCCCATTAGACACATATAGCCCTACTTCCATTACTTTTTTTTCACCCCCCTCTCTGTCTCCCCTCTTAATTGGCAAAACTGATCCATTGCCGGGACACACTAAAAGGCGATTCAAATCACTTGCATGGGTCTAAGTCTCCAACATACATTATAATCACCACGTGGAGAGTTCAAAAGCACTCAATACAGCTAAAAATACAGACGTTATCCAATAAACAAGTTGATTTCTAACAGAAAGGTATACATTTTGTTGAATTATATGAAAAAAACACCACACAATTTACACATAGGCTACGGAGGTTTTAACGCTGACATAACGTGCAAAACCCGCCGCCAACACAGTAAACAGAACCTCCTCCTCGGCCTAATGATCAGCCCTCCTCGGGGTGATTATTACTTAATCAATTCACCCGTGGAGCAGAACACGCGGGGCCCAAAGGCAATCAAGTCTGGCTGGCATTGATTTCCAGCCTGTAAACAAACTTTAGAGAGATAGAAACGTCCAATGCATACATGGAGCACTGTTAAAAAAAAACCCACTTCTAAAATATATATATATATTTTTTAAAAGGTAGTATCTGAATACATTGTTAAAACAAAATGAAAAAATCTCATTGTCCGGGCGACGTTACAGCCACATATGCATGTAGGATGCTGAAACACATAGCATGATTTAAAGTGAGGAACAAGGATAGTAAAGGGTGGTTTCACCTACCTACCAGATTCCCGTTGAGAGGAGCTCCCGAGGCGCTAGCAGCCTGCGGCTGTGCACACGCACATTACCGCCGAGAGATGCGTGGAGCGCGGCGTGGAGGTGGAAGAAGAAGAACAACAAATCCAGGAGACGCGCAGATTCCAAAAGGCGCTCAAAACAAAAGAGCCATCTTTTTGTTGGTAGTGACTTTCATTCAAAAAAAGTGCATGCATAAAGGCTGTTCTTTTTTTCTCTCCTGCCGTCCAAAATAACAACGTGCTCGTTTGGAAGAGTGCGAGTTGCTGTGCGTCCTGATCCCGGGCTTTGTGGACTGTGTATGCGCGCGTCTCTCCGCCTGCCTGCCTGCCTGCCTGCTCGCTCCACCGCCGCTGCTTGCTGCTTGTCGCTGTGTGTGGCTGATTGGTGCTGAGGTGAGGACGCGGGGATGCGGACACCTACTGATCATTGGCTGGAAATTACTATAGAAACACGCAGGGGATGGGGAGGGGAAGGTGGGCCGGCTCAACGCGTGCAGGGGCATATATGAGCACCTGCACAGCGGCTTATTTTTATCTAAAATAATTTAATTATGAGGAAGGGATATAGAGGCAGCATCGTGGATAGGATTTTGCCCCACAGTTCTGAGGATCTGGGTCCAACGCTAAACTCAAGCTTTCCCTGTTTTGGAGTTTGCATGACCTCCCCCATGCGGAGTTTTTTTTTTCAGTGCTTCTTCACGGATCCCAAAAACATGTATGTTAAGTTCATGAACAGTCAAAATCATGATATTAAAGGTTTTCTATATGCAGTACTAGGCAACTGGGTGACCAGTCCTGGGTGGACTTTGTACAGTCCCACTTTCCTGAGTTATCTCCAGGTCGTCCCGTTTCATCCCACATACCAAAAACATGCACGTACGGCTCGCTGAGTGATATGGTCGAAACTATCCATCCATCCATTTTCTGTACTGCTTATGCACCAGGACTAGAGATGCTGGAACCTATCCCAGCTGACTTTGGTGAAATTCATATCCGTCAATGACTCATATTTCATATCAATATGCAAACATACAGAAACTGCAATATGAATTTTTTTTATTTTTTTTATTTTCTCATTCAATTCAATGCACATAGTGCTGCTCAATCTGGTATGTATGCCTTGGCCACCTGGGGGCAGTAGCTATAAAGGCCAATTCATACTTACTTCACACTTGCCTTCCAGCCTGGATGCACAACCAATTTGTATGGAGCAGCCCCTCCTTCCAGGGACAGCCATAATGGTTGAAACCCTCGGGATTCATCACCATTATAAACCCGCCTGCTGGCCACACGTGCCATGCTTGCTCCCGCAGGCTCACAACATCGTGCACATTTATTCCACGAGCCCCCTGCGTGACAGCGTGCGCGCTCAGCTCGTGTTGGTGCCTGTGGCTTTGGGAGTTTAAATGAAATCACCACTTCAATCGACGTCCAGGATTATTACCCACCGCACACCACCCCCACCTCGCACCTCGACACTCAACATTTATTCCGGGCTTCAGGGTGTAGTTTGGAACAAAGTAACCGTGGCGTGTGTGCTTCACCTCCTCAATTTCATGTTGGGGCCAATTATTAATTAATCGTCCATGCAAAATTGATTTATAAGCCCCCATATTAAATTTTAGACTGCAACACTGGCATATAAAAAGTGCACCCTTCTATTATTACAGGCACAATAGCCTGTCACTGGGGTGGTACCCTCAAAGACTCTTGAAATTTAAAGTCAGTTTGTCAGTTTTGGTTTCAGTTCGATACAATGGTTTGTTAAGCCCGATGCACCTCAAGGGTACCAAACACTAGCGCTGAATTCAGCAACTGAAACAGCTGGAGTCAGGTTGTTTCTGATACTGTTACAACGGGGGCCTCAATAATAGGGTGCACAAACAGTAGATCTAAATGTTAACCGACTTGTTCTTGATAACTTACAAACTTTTGAGTCCATTAATTAGTCCCATGTGATGGATAGATTGATGGATGGAAGATTCAGTGGTGGGCATACGTCGTCCACAAAACACCTCCAGCCCACAAGCACCCCGACTTTGACAAATATTTCGCCTTAGCAAGTCCTCTGGAGGAAACCCTGAATTGCATTTTTCTCCCCATTTTCCATAAAGAAAAGAGAATATATTTTCAGTGGTAAACCCTAAACTGCGCAACAATTTACTTGGGGTTAGTCCATTGTATCCAACTTTTTAAGATGATCAGTTTTGCCCTAAAGCGGTTTTTAAAATCCAATGAGGTTGTGTAAAAGACAGCCCGGGTCTATTGTCGCTTGTAGTGCCATTTTTCATTGGTCAATTGAGATTGATCCGCTGCCCACGCCGCTGAAACCAGCTCAATAACACACTGATGATGAAGGATTAATCAACTAATGTCATATGAAATAAAATGGCAGGACTAATAAGTAGATCAGTGCTTTTATCAGATGATAATCTGATCGGAATGGTCCCAGTCTTACATTTTCAGAAAACTGATCATCTCCCAATAGAATGAATATTGTTTTAGCTGCGATTTGCTTGAACCGAACTTGGGTTGGCTCCCTCTCTAATCCAGTTGCTAATTGATGCCTAATTCGTCTTTAGGGTAGCTTTTAAACGATTCAGTCTTTCAAATCATGCATTCGTATCAGCCCTCCTCCAGTTTCGTTTTCCACACATGCACAATGTTATTTGTATTTCGTCACAAGAGGGAGATTAAGAATACGTTTGGCTTGATTTTTGCCTAAACTGATGATGAATCATACATTTTGAGACATTAGACGCCAACGACTGCTTATATTGAAAACATCTTCAAAGCACTATTTCCCGCCGTATCAGAGCCCGTACATCTGTGTGCGAGGAAGCTCCTCTGTCTGGAAATCATTTTTATCTTTTGGGCGATAATAGCCCCCGAGGGAAATCTTGTCATGGTGGTCCTAACCTCTGCCTGCGAAGCCACAGCTCTGTGCGAATCTCCAGCGGTGGGAGGCACGAACCCTTGTGGCGGCCCTTTGTTCCCGTATGCGTGCTCTGGCGCCGATCCCCTTGTGCCTCGTCCTCCTGCTGTTATTCTGCGCTTTTAACTTAAGCCGGAAGAGCAATTAATAACCATGAAGCCAGATTTAAATGTAGCCCACATCTTTGGGTGGGGTGTGTACTGTGCGTGTGTGTGTTTGGTGAAGATGGGGGGGAGTGGGGGGTGGGGGGGTGAAGTCAGAAGACATGGGTGCTTGGGAGCAATGGTGCGAGCCATTGATTCAACCTGATGTGCAACGCTGAGAAAACACCGCAAGGACACAAAGAACACATTCATCTTGAAGAACATTCCTGTCAAACAATTAAACATGTCAGATGATAATTAGACATGAGAAACATCAGGAGAAGTCAACCCAGAACCTTTCTTTCCAATATGTTCTATCTGCTCCCATTAGTCAAAACGCGGTGTTCTTATTAATATTGCGTTTGTGAAATATGAGTTCAGCAGCAAAATTCACCCAGTTTTATCCATCTGAGCGGGTTGCCATTTTGCCACTTGCTGTCAACTGAAAGTGACAGCAACGACCAATCACAGCAACGCTTCAGAAAACGGGTGATATGAACACCTCAATACCTCTACAAGCAGGGTCATAGGGTGTAAAAAAGTTAACGGTATTTTATCGGCACCAAACTATATGTGGACATACAGTATCTACTTATGACCACACCAGCCTCTGAAAAGATCACAACTATTGGCCCAATATATTAGATTTTATGGACAGTTTTCCTTATTAAGTGACATAAGCATCTTTAGTGAGCCAGTGTACCTTGTGTAGTGGAGAAAAAAAAAACATTTACTGTCCATAAAATCTCAAATATTGGGGCTATTTGAATATTTTCAGAATTTGAAGTGAGCGTAAGTCGAGACGCCAACAGAAATTTTGGTGATGAATAGGCGTTTTTCCACCAACAAGCCCAGGAACTTTGAGTTCTGGGTAAAGGGTAAAGTTCTTGGTTGTAAAAGTTCAGCAGGGAATTTAGAATTGTGTTTCCACAGTGTCTTCGAGTTCTCGGTAATTAATTCAAACGAGTTTGATTGAGTCCAGCCGATGCAAAAACAACGCCCCCAAATTTGACCAATCAGCCATGGTCATTACAGCCCGGCCCCTCAAAGTTCCTGCCTGGCTCAGTAAGACCTTGCTGCTGAGATAGTACTTGGATGCCCCCTGGGGAATTTAATTACCACGGTAATTGTTGTTGGTGGAAAAACGTAAGAACTGAATTTTACCAAGGTAAATTGAAAAGTTCTCCAAAAGTTCCAGCAGTGGAAAAACGCTTAATGATCACAATTTCGGCTATTAGGCGACATTGAGCTTTTCTACGTTAAAGCAACTCTAAGGAACGTTCAGTTTACGTTGATTATGGCGGCACCATAATATTGTGCTGTTCGCCATGTTGCCATTCATGATTATACTTCACTATTTTCTTGACAACCTTTTCTGAAAAATATCAATCCAACATTGTTGTTTTTGGTGGTTGTTGTAATGACCAGTCAGTAACCATGCAAGCATAAATAAGCCCGTCACTCCAAATAAGTGAATTCATCATTACAGATATTTTACATCAGTTTTTGGATGACGTTCCTTTGTGCAGTCATCAATGTCACAATTCCATCCACAAAAACATTCACAAAATTACATGACCACTCAAGCGCACCCCGTTTGCCTACAATTGCATTTTATAATTGAAGAATTCGAGACAAGCTGAACTGGTAGCACAAGCATGTTCATCCTGATTCTAAAACAAGAAATAAGGGCCACTTGTGTGGTGTGGGGCAGAGTGACATGGGTCATCAATAAAAATTAAAGGAAAGTGTCTTCCATCACAATCAATATTTTCCCCCTACCTGCCAACAGTGGTGTCGCGTACGTGAATGTAAACAACCGCGTTAACGATCTCTCTTTGATCTGACAAGGTATTAAACTGACCGGAGGCTTCGTTGGAGGCAGACGAACCAAGGTAAACACATGCACTCGGTCTTACTTTTATAATTAACACAGAGACAAAGCATTTACCTGTCTTAGGAGGCAACGTCATCTCCAAACCTGCTTGGAGCAAATTGCTACATAAACAAGCGCATTGATCAAACACCGAATGGGGACATTCAGTGTCCGTCTGCATCGACGACGATCGGGGACACTTTTTGTTTTTGTGCTAATATGTGCAAACACAGTTGCCAGGCTCATCTGTCGGCGCGGGTAAGCAAACACTTTGTGCAAACACCAAGATCTGGGAAGCACTCGTTTAAGTCTACAAGTCACATTCAGCATGCCAGTCGCTTGCTTGCTATGTCAGCCACTTGAGGACATGGGTATAAAGTCTGGATATGAGGGGTCATACCTTAAACTGTATGTCAAAGTATACTGTGAGTCACTGCCAGGCCAATCTGATGATTTACTGTACATAAACCAGCCATTTGTTAGATCATATCAAGCAGCTAGTGTACAATAAAACAAATTCTGATTGGTGTTACTTCTTCACAATGTAAAAGCGTTCCCGGGTTTGTTAATAAAAAGCCTCTTATGTTCTTCAGTAAAAACAATAAACAACAAATAATGTATTAGAGGAAACTTAACATGCACTTGTCACACCGTGGTCGTTGAAATTATGTCTCGTGAATTTTTGTGCTATTACTGGAGCCCTCTGGAGATTCAGAGACTCCCTCCAGAGCAGATGTTCACCATCAGCATACAGACAGCGAATGCATGGCGTGTGTACAAAGCGACCAATGGCCAATTTAATCATATACAGTAGAGATTGGATCTCATTAGACTCAGTTTACCTAATATTAGGGACTTAATTCTATAAAATCCAATACAAGAACAGTATTATAAATCTCTTCTTTATAAAGATAATAATTCTTGTTTTGATTGACGCCCTTTCAAAAGGTATTCATTCATAATTTAATTATGGTTTATAATAAGAGGCTAATAAAATACTAAATTTTGTTTCAGTGCAGGACGGCACGGTGGTAACTGGTTAGCACATCCGCCTCCCAGTACTGAGGATTCGGGTTCGAGTCCAGGCCCCGGGCTTCCTGGGTGGAGTTTGCATGTTCTCCCCGTGCCCACGTGGGTCTTCTTCGGGTACTCCGGTCTCCTCCCACATGCACGGCAGGTTAATTGGATGCTCCGAATTGTCCCTAGGTGTGCTTGTGAGTGTGGATGGTTGTTCGTCTCTGTGTGCCCTGCGATTGACTGGAAACCAGTCCAGGGTGTACCCGGCCTACTGCCCAAAGCCGGCTGAGATAGGCTCCAGCACCCCCCGCGACCCTTGTGAGGAATAAGCGGTCAAGAAAATGGATGGATGGATGTTCTCAGTGCATTGTAATGTAGTTTAGCATATTAAATCGATATCTCGACACTTGTCATTCAGAAAGGATCTTTTGATACAGCTTTCGTAAATAATCTCAGACATTTTACCGACAGACTGGAGGAAATTAACAATTTTTGATTGGTACAGGTTAACTGTGCACAACAATGCATGCCTGTAATCCGACAACCTACTACAAATGTGGAAAGCTTTTGTCTTTAGACTGAGTCAACCATAGCTGCAGTTGACCCGCTCATGTTCTCAAAACTGTTGTGCATCGCAAAACTCAACTTTTTAAACCGCAAACATTGCTAAAATACATTTGTATGATAATTGTTTATCGGGCAGTGTCAATCAAAATAGAGCTTTTGATAGTGTTCTATCGTATTAGACTGACCATGTGTACCATAGGGGTGGTTATTTCACCACATTTCCATGAAAGCTATGCGGAAAATTAAGAACCAATCAAAATTAGATTTGAAAGAGATTGGAGAATCTCTGTATATGTTCTCAACTTATATGGCAACTTTCTTTTAACAGCTCAACTGAATGTTAAAATCGCCACGTGTGTGCTTATGTCTAAATTGTATCCCACTATAGACCGTAAACAAGACTGAAATCAACAGCGCCTCTGCTGGTTGCAGTTGGCCTAAGTTTGGCGACATAAGCTGCTCCTCACGCAACGACAATGACCGCATCACTATGTTTTCACCTTTTGACAATTGCATGCTGAATGTTGGCTTCGAAAACACTCCCCATACGAGAGAGAGAGAGAGATAGAGGGACTCTGGATCACCTGCTGAAATATTCCCTTGCATGTCTCGCATGTGAAAGGTGTATTCATGTGTGTCCCAGAGCCCTGATGGATGAAAAAAAAAAAAAAAAAAAAAAAAAAAAAACAGTCCAAGCGTTCCTTCTTTGCACTCAGTGTCAGTCATTCTGTGAGGCAGAGAGGCATGGAGGGAGGGCGGCATCTATAAAACAAACAGTGGAAGGGCAGACGTGGCAGGAAGGGAACTGCTGCCAGACACATTACAAGAAGCTCTAATGAGGGAGCCCACGCCAACCGTCCCCCCCCCGCCCCGTCTCCCCTCCCCCTACACAGAGGCGCACGAGGCGGGAATTAATTGTGAGGGCGATGATGGCGAGCGAGCTGTGGAGCAGGTCATTACCGCACGCCTCCTCCTGGAGCGCCGCGGGCACAGCGTGGAACGCCACGCTGCTTGCACAATTCCCATGATCCCACAAGAGGGAGGGGGAGGCAGATAGCAAGAGGGGAAACGACGGGGACGTAGAAAAATAGGGAGTGAAAAAAAAAATGGAAGCGGATGCGTCCTCTTTGTTGGATAGAGAGGCAAAATTATGGTAATGTTTATTCCGTGGACATGGACATTGATTACTGGACCATCGAAGAAAACAACACATTTGCCTCTAAGATTGTTAGAATCTGCAATTTTTATCAGGACCAAAATCAAGCAAGCAATAAAATAATAATATATGATCAATTATGTGTTGTTTTTTTTCTTTGAACAAATGATGCTTTTTTGGTGGAGATTTTCAAATGTGCACATGCAGTGATAAATCACCCTTTCCCTCATTTCTCTTTGTCAGGTTTGACGCCCTTGTGGAACCTATGACATCACAACGAAAGCATTGGACACATTGCCCTCTAGTGGCTATGGCGTGTATTCTATGTGCACAAATGCCAAACTAGATGGAACTACGTACTGTAGAAAAACTCCTTTAGCATTATTTAATATTCATGTCCGCTGTTCCGAGGAAACTGTTGGGGAAGGATTTTTTTTAATTTTTTTTTATCCTTATTGGACACAAACTTTTCCCTCTGTTATGGCCTCCCTTGTGGAACTTGGAAAACTTTGACAATGTGTTTTCTGATCACATGCCTGTACTCTTTGAGGTGAGCTTCTCCTGCGCTGTTGTTAAATCTGACGCTCCTGTTCAAACCTGCTGTACGATTGTTAACCCTCTCACTGCTGGTCACTTCGTTAAATCCTTTGTCTTAACCTCTGTTAACACGCAGGAGCTCAGTTCTTAGTTTTGCTCCTGATGATCCATACTGGACTCAGTGGTTCCATTAAAAACTGTGCAGCTAAAAATAAAACCTGAACCCTGGTTTAATGAGAGTACTTGCACAGCTAGACAGGAGTGCTGCAAAGCAGAACGCAGGTGGAAGAAAGGTAAGCTTCAGGTTTTCTACCAAATCCTGAAAGACTTTGCACCATTACCAGAGCACAGTTATAGAGGCAAAAAAGGAACATCTGTTCCACCTTATGCAGTCTAATAGTCATAAATCCACATTGGTGACATGACATCTCACTAAACACCAAAGGCTTATAAGACGTCTGTGTGGTCTGTCATTTTGGCCATTGTTGTTGCCAAAATTAATTGCATTTATTTATTTATTGGCTAATTTGGAGGTCAAATAAAACATAAGTATTAGGTTTAAATTTGAGAACAATTCTAGCTTGTAAGGCATGAATTTTTGGAATATGTAGGTAAATAAATAAAAAGGTGATAACGCACATCATCATCAACTGGGAAATATTCCCGGATCAAATTTAGCAGATGCAAATGTATATGAAAAATGATACAGTAAAAGATTTCATGTCCCGCCTTTCTGTCCAGGGCAAGGAGAAACTTGTTGCTTTATTCAAAGCTACAGAGTTAACGAGAGAGCAGAAGACTTCTTTGATGATCTATTTAAATGACCTGACTTGGAGCTACTACTTTCATGATGAGAAAGCCTACCGAGTACAGATGCTGTTGCCTTGGGAATGGTTGCATGAGCACAAAGCATCATTTATGGAATATCTTGCTGAGTAGCATCATCAGGAAGGCGAAGATTTGTGTGTTAAAAACAAAACAAAAACAAAAACCTGAAGGAGCATCGCTAGGAACATTTTGTCAGGGCTAACAGAGGTGGGAGATGACATGTTGAGATGGAGTGACACACTTAGCTACTAGCTGCAGGAACGCTTGTAATTTTTGCCGTTTTAAAAACACAGGGGTAACTTTAAAGCAACACAAGCCTTATTAATTATTTTCCAGTATTGGATTAGGCATTGTGTACAAAGAATAAAAGTACAAATATCTTTGGCATCTTATTCCCTGAATTTTAGTTTAAACCGATTAAGTGTCTGAATTCGATCGTACGGTGTGGGACGCCATGTTCCTGGTCACGTGATCGCGACGACGTATCCCGTGCGTAACTGGAAACCGTCTTCGCTCATTTCAATGGGAATTTGCGGACACAATGTGCAAGAAAAAGACATCTTCTATCCCAAATACTGTGCCAATTCTTTTCAAAGTAAAGTCCTCAACACGTCCGGTTTCGTACCTCCCAGAGAGAACGCACCGTGTAATTCATAACAATGCTACCTCTGAGCTATGTAATGTTACGTGTGGCGTTCCACATGGGTCGGTACTTGGGCCTCTCTTGTTTAACATTTAGATGCTTCTGCTTGGTAATATTATACCTAAATATAACAAACTTTCACTGTTATGCTGACGATACTATGATCTCAAAACAGCTTAGTATTATATTACTTGTCATCATATAATAATACACCAGAAGTGTATGGGTACATGCACATGCAGTCAAGACTCTCCGTAACTTCCAATAACAACCCCAGAGTAAATGTTGCTCCTCTCTGACACATACATTTTTCTCAGTCAAAAAGTACAATTAAACAAAGATATGTCACCGCACAAAACGAAAAAGATAATTCATGCATGTTTGTTTGCATGTTTACGATTGGGAGGGTTGAGGGCATATCGCATCCGTGCTTCGAAATCATGCCCAACCACATTGCCGCGTATCTCGGCAAGTGTGCACACGGATGAAATTGATCGGCAAACAACTCCTGCTCATCGCTGGCACGGGTAGAGAGAGAGAGAGAGAGAGAGAGAGAGAGGGAGAGGGAGAGGGGGGGAGAGAGAGAGAGAGAGAGAGAGAGAGAGAGAGAGAGAGAGAGAGAGAGAGAGAGAGAGAGAGAGCGAGAGAGAGCGCAAGGTCAAAGTCAAGGACTGCCACCAATCACTGATGATGGGCTGAGGAGGGAAGCTTATGTGTCACGCCACAGCGTCCACCATGCTCCAAAACATCGGCTTAATTATTCTCTCAGAGCGATTCTGCATCGAATGCCTAAAAGCTGCAGGCAAACGTCTTTCACTGCCACATATGCAGTGATACCTCAACTTACAAGTAAAATTAAGCCCGTGATCAAGCTTGCTAGTGAAAACAAATGATCTGCAAAGATTCTGTTCCTTGCACAATCTCGTAACTCTGTTCCATCATATCTCAACTCAATCCTCAACACTGAAATTAACTGAAGTGCCATTACTCGGTACCAGCCCCTAAAACACAACTTTTTAAAATTCTGTTTCCAGAATAAGAGTCAAGAATGAATGCACTCCTCCTTGAATGACAACTCTACAAAAACAACTGACACCAAATAACCAATTGCTATACACATCTGTTGAACGACTTGACTCATCCATCGCTGTGGGCTCCAAGGAGAGCTCTCATGCGCGAGTACTTCTACTGGATTGCTAGCTAAACCACTTGCGCGAATAGCACTTGCTCACTAATTTCACTGCTTTATGCTCCGACAGCAGATAACAGACACTGCCACCACCGTTACTAAGAGCACTGGGGCACAGAACTGCAACTACAACACCTACAAACCAGTTTGCTTCATTTCACTTGAGCAGTGGTGTGGCTAAAGTTCACTTGTATCTCCAATTGGTCATGCAAAGCATGAGAAACTAAAAAAAAAAAAAGAAAGAAAAAAAACGAAAAAAATGAGTGTAAATGAAAAAATATGGCGGACCGCTCGAGTGAAGGTATGAATTTACACGTCAGAGTAAAATTATGGCTTTACCCTGTTATGTTGTTTCTCTCTTAGGTTGAAATGCTTCATCGCTCAGCGCATCAGAAAACATGAGTTTTGCCTGGTGATAGACAACATGGCTAGAGCCAGCTGTTGAGGCGTGCACCCCTCATGGTTATGAGTGCCAACTCGAGCAGGTGAACGGATAATTTCACAACTGTGCAATCTCCGAGGGACGCTCTCAGCTGCCTGTATATAACAACAAACCAAGTGGAGTCGGCTGTTGTTCCTGGACAACACTATGACTGTTCCTAAAATGTGCAGTAGAGTGGGGCTGATGACCCAGAAAACTACTATGCCAAAACTACTCTTGCTTTGTACTTAAGTATAATCTTATTTTGTAAAAGGTACTCAACAAAGAAGTCAAGTCAAGTAAGTCAGTAATTCTATCAAAATATAGCAAAACAATTGCTCATACCATACCACTGTCCTAGATATTCACAGGGGGAATCCCCAACATACTAGTAGTTGACAATTCCCTTTTGCAAATTTTTTACTCATTTTAATAATTCTACGTCACTGTGATCTAAGACTAGGCAGGGAATCCACAAGATTTTCTATAAACATTTCAACAACCGCGATGCTAGAGTTCAAAACCCTCAAATACTGGCCTCTGAGTGAACATGCTACAACACGGTGCTTGACATTCACCTTAAGGGTGATGTCTCAGATGTCTCAGAAGCAGAGAATCATACAAGGATTTCCTGATTCACCAGCAGGGGTCATCATCTGCTCCCAAGCCACACCAACCTAAAAATGCCTAAAAAAAAAGCTTGTCCTTATCCGCATGATTTCCTCATAGAAGTCAACAATTTGATCTAAATAAGTGGTTTACAGGGTGTCCTTGAATCGGTTTGATCCAGTTTTAATTGGCAATTAAAAAAAAAAAAAAAAATCAAGACAAAACAAAACAAAACAATGGATTATTTTGTTTTTTAATCTTGAAAAACAAAGCAAAAATATTGTTTTTATTCACTTTTACGCTCAGATCTAAAATCTAAAATTGAAGAACCCCCCCACACACACACACACACACACACACACCCCACCCCTAAAAAACAGGCCACAGTTCGAGTTTGATTTAAATTATTAATTACATGTTTATGTTACCCCAAAGTTTGGTATTGAGTTTGGCCACGCCTCAGTAGGGTGGGACTCATTTTCAGGCCTTAAAATTCAGGGCTTATGCTTTCATGAAGATGTACAATTTGACCATTCATATTTCCTTTGATCAAAATGTTTTATTTTGTTTTGTTTTTTTGAACAACGGTCACAACACGCCGTTGTCCATCACTAACCTATGCTAACACAATAGCAAAGGCATAATTACAATACTTGTATGAAACTACTTCTGGGCCATAAATATAAAATAATCCAATTAAAAACAACAACAACAACAACAACAACAACAACAAAAGTTCTGCAGGAAATGAATTTGCCTTCTTGTGCCGCCTAGCAACAGAAGCAAAAACACCTCAAGATGCAACTAACAACGGTGGCCAGGTAAAGTGTTCCCTCTGGGATAGAAAGTTAGAAAACTGGGTGAGAAGCTTACAACCTGAAGGGTTTCCTACTCCTAATAGAGGTTTGTCCCTAAGGAGGCTTCAGATAGGGGCAGTGAGAGGGGTCGTGGCACCTGCAGCCTGAATGCAGGAACCAGCACTTAAACCTCTTAGAAAGGGTGGTCTCCACGGGAACAGCGGCAGGTCGTGATTGGCCTTCTCTAACCCTGCTGTGTCCGAGGATCAACTCTGTCAATGGTTAGAGGACACATGTAGAAATTGTGGGGCAAAGTGCGACAAAAGTGAAAATGTCTGGAGAATGTCGAATGAGACTCTCAAAATACAGTCATTTAATTTTGCATTTTAATATGGAATGAGAAATCGACATACTACTCTCACTTACGTTTCCAATTCCATACATCTACCCAGATCTCCTGCAGTGTCTTATACAATTAGGCTATGTGAGGCAGACACTAACAACTAGCCCGTCTTTTAGTAACTGTAGGAAGAGGGGCAGCAGTGGGTAACACCTTCTTAGGGTGGAACCAATGCTCAGATGGTTGTGTATTATCCAAGGCAGAGGAAATGTTGTTACCTCAAATAAAGAGAGAATGTTTGTGTGTTTAGATTGCCCCAGGTGAGATGTTTGCTAATCCTGGCCGTGATGACAAGTGCTGCTTTTCTCAGCTTCACACCAAGCAAAACCATGTCATGTGTCAGAGATGTCACTGTACTCTCATGTCAAGAATTATGTAAATCACTGCTTTTATCCCCTCCAACTAATGTCCAAATTATTTACCATGCCAAAGAAAACTAAACATTTTCAAGACAGTGGTGGGGTGGGGATGTGGAATCCAAGATCAGATTTTTTAATAATGTTGACAAAATATGTATGAAAAACTAAATGTTCTCCTGAAAATGAACTATTTTGGATGTACAAGGTTTCAGCCCAACGGCAGCTATATATAACCTTGCTCTCGCAAGGTGAATTATCACGGTATTTGTGAGTTCACAAACTCAGGAGAATACATCTTGTACCGCTCCCGCAGGTAACCACCGTTCCGAACCGCTCGTGGTTCGGACCACGACCACAGAGCGACATTGTGTTTGGGGACGGGATATGCAACTGACGAAACCAGGAAGCCAGCACCGACGCAGGGGCTAACAAACAAGCCCAACATAGACAAATGGACGCTACAATTAATTCTGTTCTCGCAGAATTACTCACCGTTTCCTTGTCGAATGTTAAACAGCGAGAGGCGCTTCATGTATATATATATATATATATATATATATATATATATATATATATATATATATATATATATATATATATATATATATATATATATTATTATTATTATTATTATTATTTATTTTTTTTTTCAGTGTGTGTATGGAGGTGGGGGCTTGGACACAATACATGCAATGTAAGGTTTAGCAGTTGAGGACGTCACTCTTCATTTCGCATCTCCAACCACAAATTACCACCATTTGGTTTCCTAAAACCATGATCACAGCCTTTTCTGTCCCGTAACTGAGTCCAAGACATCACTACAACTTACTCCTGACAAACCCATCTGAAGACCTGAATACCAAACGGGATCCAGTTTAACATCAGATTCAATTCCTGTTTGATTATCCTCAAGTGTGAAGTCAGCCAAGTGACAAGTGTGCCTCCATTTTGATGACCCCAGGGTCAGCATGAGGCCACCGCTCTGTGTTTACAGATGAGGTGATGGCACACGCCTCCATTCCTTTGAAATGTGACAGGGTGCGAGGAACAACAAGATAATCTCAGATTTACGATTTACAGTAGCTCTTGGGGTGGGACTCCTGCCAAGGTGGCCATTACAGCAATTCTTAAAATGACATGCAATAATTTAATGATATGACTTGATGGGCTTTCTCATTAACAGGACTGGAGGTAGGAAACAAAGCAATCCAAACAATCCGTAAAAGGCCAGCAGTGGGAATCTGGGAATATTCACCGGTGTGATGATCACTTTACAGGAGAAAACAGCGATCACTTTCATTCATAGATCACTTGGCAATTACAATTTCTCCATCATCTACTTTCTAACATCAGCTGGGCTTGCAGCAGGTCATGTCAATTGAGTGTACAGGAGTGATGAAGTGAAGACCTGCTATTGATGTTTTCAGCCACTGAAGTTCAACTGTAACTGTTCCTACCCTAGCCAACAAAACCCAACCAACCCTTTCTAGACTCACTTTCTTCAGTTCTTTAGCAAATCCCCCTAACCCCTACTCCTGCTGAGCCATTTTACACCCCCACCTCCATTAGTTTTTATACCTTTCTTAAGTCTGTTTGGTTTGTCTCACACTTGCCCAAAAGTGAAAGTGCTATGTGACGTACAATACAAATGGCTATTGACAGCAACATGCCCTGACTCTGTCAACCTGGCTCATGCTTCTCATGCTCGAGGCATATTTTGAAGAGCAGCAGTTCACTACCACTATTGTACCACACTAAAGACATTTAATTACAACAAACACGAATAAGACTGCATTCATAGAATTACAGCAGGTAAAGATGCAATAGAGACCAACTGCTTTAAAAATAATAATAATAAAATAAAATAAAATAAAATGGTTTGAAATTTTAAAAAAAGAGCCTATTTTGTCTAGGCAGAATGTGTTACAGCTAGAGCGACTCCTCCTTCCTCTTCTGGCTACTTCCCCTCCCCCATTCTGTGTAAAAACAAATCTCCTTTTCTGCTCTCAGCCTGAAACTATTGAGTCAACAAATGTCACTGCAACCAAGGCAGTGGCTGGTAGAAAAGAGGAGGGGTATGCGTTTCAGCTTGAGCTGCATTTAAAAGCAGATTATTTTCAAACCCACCTGTTAGTAGAGGATTAAAAATTTATCATGATAAACTAGAATGTTAGAGTGATTTTTTTTTTTTAATAAACTGCAATATACAACTGGTTCAGATGACTGTTGTGCAAAGTTCAGGCTCCTTAAAATGCGTGTTCCAGATAAAAGCTGCGACTATTTCAGACAATGTTTGGGTCTTGTTCGGTGTTAGTACTATTCAATGCACATTTTTGCAACCCTACACTGATTTTAAGGATTCTGCAATGTCTCTGGAAACATCCACAAGGGCTTTCCCTGTCTGCCGTCTATCTCTTACAAGTCCACGTGGCCAGTGTCAACAGGAGGAGGGTCTTGGCAGGCACACAGAGCAAAAAATGCAGCCTGCATGCAGACCGGAGAGTTGTCTTACGCCACACTCTAAAATTGAGTCAGCCAGACAGGAGAGGCGTACCAAAATAAGACACAGCCGGTGTAAATGAGCCCATTGCTAAAATGTTTTCACTCCAAACTGGCCGGGCATATGATTACAACTGCAATGCTCTCAAAAACATTGGCGCTGTTGTGCTGTTAAAGGGAAACTTGCAAAACCAGCGGCTGATAGATAGAAAATGGAAGGAAGTTACTACACCGAGAGCAAAAAAGGAGGGAAAAAAACAAGCCACTTTGCTTCCTCCCTTACAGAGAAGAGGGTGGAGACATCTTCTAACCCTGCCACAGTTAGACAGTTGAGACCAGTGCAATATTTCACAAAATGTGGGGGGTGGAGTCCTGTTCTAAATCCACTCCATTGCTTGAGGGCAGCCATCATAGTGTTCACTATTGTGTGCGGCTGAGGGAAGAAGAAAAAGAGAGGAGGGCGCACAAGGGGGGGAAAGAAAACCTGTCCCTTTGTGTGGGAAAGACTCAGCAGGAAAGTGATTTTGTGACTATTTGAGTTTGCCGGCAAAACAAGGATCTTCCCCTTGACCTGTACACACATTTTTTGTCAAGTCGGTGTGCTTCGGTTGCCTTAAACTAGAGTCACCTTCAATTTGGACTCTCCAGCCGGCAAACAGCGACACCCCGGCTTCTCCTGATGATGAGAGCAGACGTCAGACTGGTTTGCATGAATATTGATGTGGAGGATAGTCTGTTTCATAGAAGAACAGAAGGAGGCAAGATGGCTGCCCTTTAGGATTTGTTACAGGGGAGATCCAGACGGTTCGTTGGAATTTATACAGAGTGGAGGGACGTGAAAGAAGGTGAGGATTTGCTGAGGGTTAATGTGTTGCTTATGTTTTTCCCCCCCCTCAACATTGGATGTATTTTTGGAGCTAATGAGAGCAAGGATAGGTACAGCTAACGTCCCCCGCAAAAAAGCAAGCACAAGTATAATAAGGAGGGGATTTTAGATAAAGCTACTCCAACATGGCTGACATTTTTCTTTCTTGTTCTGCCAGCTAAGACCATGAGACACTTTTCTCGTTTGCTTTTTAGCTCTATGTGTTCTTATTTTGAACAAATATTGGAACATTTTGATTCTCAGGCTCCTTTGCTCTTAGTTTCTCCATAAGAATTAACTGCTTTCTGTTGCCTCTCCTTCTCTGCATTCCATTTAATTTTTAAATGTGCGCTTCAGGGTGAGTGTACCTTATTTAGAAGGATCACAGAAGAACAATTTTAAATTAATTCTCAAATAACTGCCACTCTCATCGAATGTTAAATTAAATTCAGTACCACTATCTGTAGCTGTCTTTTGCACATCTGTGCATTTTTTTTTTTTTAGCACTGTTTTGTGTGCAGACTCCGTGTAAGAGAGCAAAAGTCCACTCTGGACATGCCTTGCAGTCGCCTTCTGCACGGCAGTGCAGCTGGACTACCGTGTGTATCCCTGTGAATCAGCTTTCATTGGTTTTGTTGGTGAATGACAAGCAGGCACAAAGGCAAAAGCAGAGGCAAGAGAAAGGAGAATTTTGGTGGCAAGGGTGCAGTGGAAACCAGGAAGGTCAGAAAGCTTTGACTTGAAGGAACACAATCCTAATATGATTTCAAGCCGAGAGGGATCTGTTGCATGATTTATATATCTTGTTTTTCTGAATTCTGAGCAGCACCGTCCATAACTCAAAAATAATAGTTTTGAACGAAAACACGGAGCAGAGATTGTTTTGTTTTTAACCTTTTTATGTAGGTTATTAGCACAAGAGGGCTGAGCTAAGATATAAAAAAACAAAAACAAGTACTGTACTTTCTTAATAGCACCAACAGACCTAACATAAATTGATCACATTATTCTCAGTGATGACAGTGTGACAATGGTTTGCATAAACAAGCACAATTAGTCATGAAAAGTCACAATAACTTGTTAATTCAGTTGTGTGTGGCCTTAACAGCAAATAGCTAATTAGTTGTTATTTTTTTCTGCATTCACTAAGTGCTACTTAATGATTAGCATCTGGTCCATTACAATCTAACGGATCTCTCTCAGGTTTGTGTATTAGACTTGTGTATTCTACTGACCACAGTGGAAATGCTGCCACAATGTGCCTCAGGTAAAAGGCAAACACATACTTGCTTCAACGTAGAGAATTTTGATTGGAGCCTTTGACCTGGTAATTTAACAAACCAGGACTGGTTGTCTAATGTAAATGCTGGCAACAATGCAGCAAGTCAACATGGCTTTCTACAATTTCATGTGTA
Source organism: Festucalex cinctus (assembly GCF_051991245.1). Taxonomy (NCBI): domain Eukaryota; kingdom Metazoa; phylum Chordata; class Actinopteri; order Syngnathiformes; family Syngnathidae; genus Festucalex; species Festucalex cinctus. The sequence continues at coordinate 6,694,730 of NC_135416.1, read as the reverse complement.
ATACTCACCTATAATGCAGGACTTAGGTGAAGATTTCAAATAGTTACAATTTTTTACATACATTGGAGAATCAAAACTGTGGTTTTCCAGTTGGATGTTGTCCTGCCTAACCATCCCATTTTCTTAAATGTGCTTCACTGGTTATAATAAGAAAATAAAGAATTATCAATGAGCTGTGAGAAAACTTTGGAAATGTATATAGGGTGCACCCCTCTGATGAAGTGGTTGTTTTGATATGAATATGTTATGCTCTTTTGACAACATAGCATCAACACAAGTGCTTCTGCTTGTGAATCCTACTTTTCATTGCGACAATACAAGACTTAAAATAATAATAATAATTCGACATGGTCTATGAGTGTATGATGATTCAAGTTGCCATTTATAATATTGCATTAAAAGACCAGAGTAGAGACCACTTGAAAATATTTTTGTTGTATTTTTTTTTTTTTTTTTGTAGTTATATTGCATCTTCATGAGTATCTGCATTGCTGCTCTTAACTCAGCACCCGAAGAGGCACCGGGAGCCTATGGGGCCGAATGGGGGAAGGGCCGAGTAGATCAATCACATTCACATTGCTCCTCTCATCTATCCACTCCTACAGATAAAGCGGTGCGGTTGGATTGCTCCATCGCCAAGGTTCTAAGTCCCCTTTTTTGTCACTGCCAGGGCAAAAGACAATTTCACCTTAAGGAAAGAATGTCCAGTTGCCATAGCGCGCCAAAACAATGCTGGCCACTTACAATACCCAAGCAGTCACCTCTGACCCTGCTCTGTCCAGCCCACGCATCATATTTCCACCCAGAGGTAGTTGTACAAATAACACAGGAAAACAAGCCCAGTGGTAGGCTAGATGCTTCAGACTGCACTGTTTACTTGCTGGTCCTAGCTTCACTGCCTTCCTGAAATGAAATGGCCATATAGAGAGTGGTGTATTGATTTCTTCAGTATCGATTTTCCTTGTGTGCTATTGGAAGGTTGCTTTGCGATATGGGGAAGCAGAGCACCACCATAACAGAAAGTAATCAGCTCAGGAATTGTGCTGCAGTTTTATGACATTTGCACATTTTAGGACAAATGAACATGACAACAAATATTTATATATAAGTATAATATAAACTATGAAGCAAACGGGATCTTGGTGAATTAACAATAAAAAGAAGTGGAACTGAATCTGTGACTGTAGAGCTACAAACCTTTATAATTGTAACAGCAGATGACTAAGTGGAATAAGGCCCAATTAAGATTATGGAGTACGCTATGAGGTTCTCTTCGAGTGACCAGTCCAGGGTGAGCGATCCAGACCCTGACTAAGTATCGATGTCCACATTTACCCTGAGGGTTGAGACAGCTAGGCTAGTGACGGAAAAACCTCCTCCACATGAGAGCACGCACATGGCGGCTGTGTTTACAAACACTATCGTAGCGTTCGGTAACGTGGCAAGCACGAGGTTACGTAAGCATCCCAAATAAAACACTATCTTTACCCGCATGTATTCAGACTTTCAACGATTCGCGAACACAATTTTCTTGAATGTTTTTATGAGTTATATTATCTGGAGTTTCGTTTAAAAAGTAAAAAGGTACAGTTCCACAACCTGTGTAAAGAAGACAGACAAGGAAAATGTCAGAAAAAGGAAGTTAGGCTATTACAAAAATATGTAGACATGAGGCTTTGGAAGAAGCAACACCCTTGGAACCCAATACAACATTTAAAATTGATAAGGAAAACAGCCATTTCATACACATGATCCCCCCCCCAATTAATTGGCAAATGCTGATATAAAAAAAATAGAACTATTGCATTCCCTATAAAGCTCATTATAAGCAATTATAACTGATGCCCAAAATAATCTACACAATTGCACGTGAAGGCTGTTTGCCTCTTTCCAAAATGTCAAATATAAAGTTTTGCACTGCTAGAAGCTGTCATTGAAAAGGTTAATACCCCCATGCCCCCCTGTTGTCCACATGAAGCAGCGAAAGACAGCTGGGTCAAAATGTCATTCAGAAATATAATCAAACCAAAGTCTTTGAATTACATCACCGACTACTTCTATCAACGTCAAGGAGTTTGAGGCCAATATAAGCTTTCCGAAGTGGAACTAATCCAACAAGGCTTTTGAATTGGACTGCCCAAGGAAAACTACAATTCTTTGCATCCTAAAGTGTGATAATGGGCGCGTTCAAGTTCCAGCTCTGCTTAAGAGTTTAAAGAGATGCAACAAGAACCTGCATATTTCACTGACATAGTTACTATGAAAACTATGCTGGGGCATAAGGACTGTTGATTAATGTGGCTCATTTTAGTTATTTTATGAATACGACTACATTTTGTTCGATGTATTTGTTGAGGCCATTTTAATTGGAAGCACTACTTACCATTTTCAGAAAATAACAGTTTTGCATTTGACAAGTCAGCATGAACATGGAAAAATTAGCAAACAAACAAAAAAAACTAATAGAGTAAGCATTGAGTATACTCAGAAACAGGTTTGTTATGCTGTGTTCTGTGTTTGTTTTCCTTTACAAAATATTTCCATTCCATGTTTACTGTTCAACCCTATTTCCTGTTTATTTTGAAGCTCTCTTAAAACTGGCCATGCAAACAAAAGGAAAATGTTTCACAAAACCCTTATGAGTGTATTTCAGCTCTTCACTTGAACACAAGAAGCAGAATGGAAAACTAGCATTAAAAGATGCAGTTGTTAATCACTTAACTTTTCATTTGAATACAGTACTCTTTTCAACAAAACAGTGCCTACCTTTTTTCCTAATCACTTTTTTTTTCTTCCAATAGCAACTGAAATGTTAATTTTTATATTTTAACAATCATAAATGTAATTTCAGGTTTATAGTAGTAGGGTCAATAAGACTGCACAAACAAGACGTGTACATCACAGCAGCACAGCCTATCCTGTAGTCAGAAGTGTGGGGTAATGTTCAGACCAGATGGTCTTTGGAGCGCTCGTAAGATGGTAACCATGACTACCATGAGGCCTGAAATAAATTAACTTTTCTCCGGCACAGTTCATCAAGTTAGTCAGATATATTGACTGCTGCACAGACAAAGGGGTTGGAGGGCGAGAAGACATGCAGCTTGGAAGGAGACATGCAGCTTTGTGAGGGGTTTGGGGGTATGCTAGAGGGGTTGTACGCAGTCTGAATCAGTCTCCCTGTGATGACGCTTTGAGACCGAGCAAAAGGATTTAGATATATGTTTGCATGCCTTGCACAGAGGGTTTCAGAATCATAGGTCTGCTGTCAAGAAGGGTCCTCTTCCGGTTTCATCTGATTTAACCAGATTGATCAGTGATTATTTGATTGATAGAGTTAGATATAGGCTAAGGTTCAACTGCTGTTAACTATCAGGAGTGACCTCTGGAAATGAGGACTGTTTAAAAAAACAAAAACAAAACACTTTTTTTTTTTTTTTTTTAGCTACGCCAATTCCAGGGAGAGGGTTCGTCATACCGGTATATTGTAGTCTCTTGTTAACAGTTATTTAATGGTGCCTGTTTATTAATACCCATTGTTACAGATTGCTAAAAAAAAATATATATAAAAATTTCTAAAAAAATAAGATCTGTTTTTACTCTTTGAAAACTCTCCTTCAAACTTCAGTCTAACAGAGGAAAAATATAATTCTGCAGTGTTTTTTCTTTTAAAATCCTTACTTTGCTTTACATTTTCTTCAACTGTGAATGAACAGAACTTTCTATTTTTATAAAAGCTTGGGCTGTGACAAGTTCAGCCAGTTCAGCCGGTTAGCGCAGTTCAGCCTCACCCCTTACAGGCAGTAAAACTACTCATGTCAATTCTTCTTTTCAAAAGTTTTAACAAATCAGTAACCTTTAAACCCATGATGGTTCATTCTAGCGAAGTATCGACAGTACTGTAATGCCCTTTCCATTGCCAGAATCACGTGTAAACAGTCTACAAAACCAAAAAGTATGAGATTATTGTATTTATGCAATGAAAACATGTATGAATGATATTGTTAGATGTGGTTTGTGGATGAGACTTCGGTCTGCAAGGAATTCTTTTCCCATATTAAAAAATTCTCTTGGGTCTGCACTCTTTATAGTAGAGTTACATGACTTGACTTAAGACAAAAACAAACTATATGGGGGGGGACAAAACTTGTTTTGTGGAGGTAACGGGTACTGTAGTGCAATATAGATAGTCATTTCAATTACAATTTACTGACTAAAACCTATTTGTGACTGATTAATCATTAGAAAACAGTCAGTGTCTTATAAATAGAACAGATAACTAGTGAAATAACAGTAAACTAGTAAAGGTGGAAAAAACACATGGATGCAATTGCACAAAAAGCTGCAGGCTGACAAAGACAGCAAAAGAGGAATCTCGCCAAGTCGACTACATCTGTTCTGCATTAAACATAAAGAACAGTGATGTTAGTATGGAGGAGGAGGAGGAAGTTCTTGAGGGAACAAAATTACAAACAGAAGTGTTTCTCCAACGCAATGTCATCAATTGTAATTTATTAAATTTATTTGCTGGTTTTAGATGAAAATAAGGAGAGAGTATATGTATGTGTTCAAATAAAATAAAAATAAAAATAAAACATTTGAGCTGCATGAAAAACATGAGCTTTCCAGACCTCCACTAAACTTGACAACTTACTTGCTTACAAACATCTCCAAACACACGTCAGAGGTTATTACCTACTTATTCAAGAAATATTTGTAATGAACAGAGGGGTTACTTTCCACCATGCACACGTGCAAAATTGTCCCCATAGAAAGTGGCCTGGTCTATGTCTTTGAAAGAAAAGGAAAAAAAAAAAAGTTGCAGTAACCAAGCTAAAAATTCTCAACATTCCAACACAACCTCTGCCTGTTTCACAACTATGAAATACTGTACATCAATGCCAAACATACACAAACCTTAAACAAAGGTACTTTTGTTTTTGGGACTAACATGATCATGTTTCATCCATTTTATTAATTTAATGTACAGGGAATACATTTCTTTCTTATCCCCCTCATGTCAGTTTGAAGGATTAAAGAGAAGACACAGGAGCCTTTTGTTACTGAGCATCTGTGGAGGGGTATCATATGTTCATACCAATAGTTATGAGTGACCATGTGAGGTACATTTGGAAGCATTGCAACAGTGTGCCATGTGACATGAATCACAAGTGTGATGGGCTGGACCAAGTACGTAAGTTGGTGAGATGTAGCGCATGAATGAACATCTGTCTTCACATGCATGTCTAGCAGTTGACTAACAGTAGGGGCATATCAGGGCAACTGGCACTTGTGTTTTGTGAATAGGATTGTTTTAACCTTACCCTAGTCCAAACAACTGACTCTTTTTTTCCCACAGTCTATACCACTCCAAGTGTGGTTATTAGTACTACTAGTGGTATGAGGGCTCCCTCTAGTGGTACGCAAAAAATGACCGAAAACAGTTCAGTTGTATTTAACTTTTTTTTTTTTTTTTTTTTTTTTTTGGCATTTAAGTTTGATGGAATGTTTGGTTTTGGATGCCTTAAAATTTTACTCCTGCAAAGATCTTATGTTTTTGCTTATATTTTTACTTTATTCAGGTGCGTTACAAATGTCTGTCATAATATTAAGACTCAATTGTTTCATTTTGAGTTTTCTTTCTCGGTGTAATTTTTTTAAATATTTTTTTTGTAGCATTCTGTATTTTAACTTTATTCGTGTAAAGCTGGGGGTTGTTTTCCCCACAATATTACAACTAACTCTCCTATAATTGTTTTTTTTCTTTCACATATTTTAAGATTAGAGATACATTGTGGAGTTTAATATGTTAATTTTAAAGCTTTTTTTTTTTACATCAGAATAGTTAAATATTGGCTTTGTTAAGGTACTGTGAGGCTTGGCGTGTGAAATTTGGAACAACAGGTCGAGAAAACATACTCTATCATTAATGTTTGTAAGATGAGTAATGTATTTCCAATCATCACAATGGCTCATAGTAAACAATGTTTAAAAAAACATGCAAAATGTTTAGAGGCATATGGGGAAAGGAAAGGCAAAAAGGGGAGTGAGTACAGATAACAGTTTGCATAGTCAGCTGTAATGCCAAGTTGTGCAAATGTTGTCATAGGTTGTGTGGTTTGCAGAGTCCGATATTTAGGGGGTGGATTTAAAACACTCTGTGATGCAAATAATCTGACCTAATTACTCTTGGGGTAGCGAAGGATGAGATTTCACTGGCACAGGAATAAAGATTATAGTCTCTAGCCTACAACCTGACTGGGGGCAAGCTATTGCCTCTTCTAATCAGCTGGCAAAACAAGGAATTTCCTTAAAGGAAGCCTAGCAAATTCTCTTGCGGGTATTTATGGTCTATGCTATAAAAAAAAAAAAAAAAAAAAACAGCAGCAAGGAGGCTTGACAAGCATTTAATTTATTGCGCTACTCTATATTGCCAAGTATTTTCTTAAACAGGAGTGCTCTTTAGCCTTGCTGCCAAGGTCTCAACCTGAATGAGAGGAACTTGAGTTTCTTAGCAGCTGTTGTGAGGGCTGAATGTCACATACAACTGCCATGTCATGGCAAATAGATGGCAACAACTATGGACACTCATATTTCAATGGCCCTCTCTGGGGCAAAAACATAGCATGGGTCCAGAGCAATACATTTTAGTTGGATTGGGAACTATACTTTCTGAGAGCCAGGACTAGACTACATGAGAGTAAGACATTGCATTGAATTGGTAGAGTTCAAGCTTAGCGCAAATGTTTTCAGGCACCAAAGAAACTTACAATATATCGAGCTCAAGAAGCTATGACCGTGGAGGTGACCGTCTAGATTGTACCAACCACTTAAAAGACATGGTCAAATGGGCAAGATGATGGGCTTAAAACAAGAGGAAGCTGGGATGAATGACAAATAGTAGTGTAGAGCAGCCTGATGTGCAATTACACGACACTGACTTCTGGAGACAAACCGCATCATACAAGCCAAGTTGAGTCATATGAAACATAAAAATCTGTATACATGTTCCTTGTGGAAAAACAGGTGGAAAAACAGATGCTGCTAAAGAGAAAGGCAAAACGTATAACATAAAAAGACAGAAAGGAAAATCAATTTTTTTTTAAATGTCTTATAGATTCCAATAGTCACTCTGAATCCATAGTAACAATATGCAAGAGCTTTTTGTTTAATGCTCTACTTTTAATACAAAATAATAATCTCCAACTCTCATGGATATTCAAAATCAGGAGAATGCATCCAGCACTCAGTCCAATATAATGTTTTAAAGTAATTACAGTCAATTTGGGACATTCGGTGTGCCTTGCCATTGCATGTGATTGTATGCATGTGTGCAAACAGGCCTACGTTCAGCTGGGATCTCTGGCTTTGTCCTAGGTTCACAAAGATTATTTTTTGTTATTGTAGAGTGGGTGTACCCAACTGTGACAAGCTGCTTGGCTCCGCTTGGTTGCTTGTAAAACCCGGAGAGTCCCAAAGGAATGGAGGCACAGAGTTAACATCCTGACTTAGTTGTTGATTTACAGAGCAGCAGACAAAACAAAGGGACAGTCACACAGGGTTAGGAAGGAATAGTCATTCAGTTTCCTAATGGTAACATTTAAGGAATGTCTTTAGTAAGCACAACAACAATAATAATACTAATATTATTTATTTTTTATTTATTATATATATATATATATATATATATATATATATATATATATATATATATATATATATATATATATATATATATATATATATATATATATATATACCCCTTTTCTTTTTTTTTATAATTACACTTCAAGACGAAAATGCTTTCAGTTAATTCCATATATTTTCTCTCTTGCCACTTGCAGCAAGATCTCACTAAATTAGCTACCAGTTCTATAAGTACATCAGTGGTGTATGCCATGTTGTACACTGCCAGTCATAAAAAGTTACATTGCCTCTAACACATAAGTAAAGGCACACATTTATTTTTTTTCCCTAAGCAACTGACCTAAACTGTTTTGGGTATGCTGGTACTACATTGCTATCCTGCAAACAGCCAGCTTCGTGTTTTGTTTCTGTCAGCAAGAGATCATTCAAGACACTTGCTTGACTCGTTAGTGAAAGATGAAGTACCTTAATTAAGGGACACCGTAGGAGTGCAGTATCGCGAGTGTCAAAGATAATGAAGCAATTGTACTGGCTCACAGAGCAGAGCTTAACAGTTTCCCATGTTGGCATTTTCGACCAGATTGTCAAAATTACGACAAAAATGATATTGCTTGTCTTATCTTAAACATTCCAACCATTCTCATTGGGGTTAAATTGCCCCATAGTTATAAATAAAGTTTTCTGAATCTAAAAAAGAGGGAGGACAAGTTGTTGATGTTTAAGTCAAGGGGTTACCCTGTGTAGTTTTTGTGTATCCCTGATCTAGACAATGCTCATAGTGAGCAGGCATCTCTCTACTACAAACATTATCAACCTCCATCCATCATGCAAAATGGCTTCAGGTGTAATTGATATGTCCGATAATGGAGCTCATAATCATAATGAATGAAACTTATCTAAATTTTCAAGTATTTTTTTTTTACTCTCCCTTCACAAAATTGAGTGTGTTAAAACTTGTATCTGTGCTTATAAATGATAAACTGGGGGTATTTTACCAACATGTTAGTTCAAATCATCAGCAAAATAAGCTACTTTGCTCCCATTGATGAGCTGTATGTAATTCCCATATTCAAGATTTTTTTAAATGCTCTCAAAAGACTGTCTAATGCTTCTCAGGTGCACACTCTGTTCTGTCAAGCTGTATGAAAGTTGTCAAATGAATGAACCTGAAGTAATATAGGAAGCGCAATATATATGGTGTATAAGTAATGGCTTATAACCGGCTTTACTTACAAATCATGTGAAACCTTTGGCAAGGATTGCAAAGTTTAAAGTGTGAACCTCCTTTAACCCTGTGTATTAATTGTATTTTTCATATATCACTTTGAACACATCAAAATTATCAGACATTAGCGAGAAATTTAAGTTAACTCTTTGGTGGGGCATTAGTCAAACGTTTAAAAGAAAGTGTCAACCATACACAGTGGTCTCAAAAGGTCGGCTCTTTTGCCGACCATCTGGGGACATGATCATGTTTGATCAGCTTGACCATTTTAAAATAATTTTGATATTGTAATTCATTAAACTGAGAAGCCTGCTGAGTAAGGAAACCGAACTGAGTAAAGAAAAATTATGTCCAAGTTGCTAAATGTATATTGTCAACTTTGTTTTGTAGAACGCAGAGAGGGCAGCCTGTGAATGGACTCTAAGCAGGCCAGATGGAAACAGACCAGACCAGACATGAGACGGAAGAAAGTTTGACATTAAAGAAAATTGTCACATCACGGAACATCTCTAACAAACTCCAGAATGGAGGGACCTTTTCAGATGGAGATCATCTTCAAATTACTAGTGACAGAAACTGGAACAATTACAAGCCAAGCACAGAAGCCAGCTCCATGAAGAGGCAAAACGAAACCTTCAATGACCCTGGATCAGTACAAGGGCTGTTGAATCAGGGATCCTTTATGATGAATGGAGAATTAATAAATGGAAATTTCAATCATGTACTTGGTGAACAGTCATACCTGGCCAGCCAACCGAAGAAATTTAAAGCAGATTCAGAGATTTCTGAATTGACAAAAAATGCAGAATTTGAATGCAATGATCAGACAGCGATACAATTAGGAAACAGTAATTGTACAATTCCTAATGGAGATCATTATGCTCTGCCAAGAAATAAACAAGTTGCAATTAATGGTGCTGTACTCACGACCTCTACAATAGAAGGTACACCAGGTGATCTATTAGAGAAAACTTTGTCTCAATATTATCCTGAGCAAGTGTCAATTGCACCACAGAGGTCTAGGACACAAGATGCTATGAATGGTTCTCTAACTAATAAACTGCCCGGTGAAGATCTTATGCCATCCACTTTAACTTCAGATTTCCCCAGTTCTTCTCAGATGCTCAAGTTACAAGGACAACCTGAGGCATCTAATACTGCTGAGGGAGTTAATTTTAACTCTGTAAACTATATAGTGAATGGTTACGCGAACAATGATGAAACAGATTACCAGCAGAAAAAACAACAGCTGCCACCATCTTGCTCTGGCCACGAAAGATCTCTTGAGCAGCTACCTGGAATGGTCCAATCATCAAATACTGCCAAATCATTGCAACAACATAAGAATGGCCTACGGTGCTATCCCACAATAACAAATTCTCAACAAACGTATGAAAATGGCAACCAGAATTTTGATCACAACAATTTTAAGGAGCTGAATACTCTACAGAAAACTGAGGCTGTGTTGATGAAATATGGATTATCACTCAATACTGGAATGCAGAATATGGTGCACGGGAAACCAGGGTCTGGTCTTGCTCAGCAGTTTGAGATTCAACCCAGGAATTTTCAACAGAATGTTGCAAACATGCATGGAGCTGACAGGATGAGCACTAATGGACTCGATCCACAGCAGCAAATTCAGTCGTCTGGATTAGAAAACAGTCTAGATAACAAAACGCAGCAGACAGGTAACTTGTGTTCAATTCTCCATCAAGGTAGCTGGATGGAGCAGAACCCTTCCAAGCAACACACAAGTGCTCTGTCATCCCAGGCAGAGCAGGAAAAAGCCAAGGTTCTGTCAGACCAACAGAGACGTAGCTTCCAGGTTCATGGTCAGATTTTAGAGACAAGCCCTGTACAAAGATTTGAGTCACCTGGAATGTTTAAAGAAAACATTTGTGGGTCTAACAGCACACAGGAACAACAAAATAGTCTCTTAGCCCAACCACACTGCGCTTCAGCCCCTAGTATCAATGATTCAGAGTGGCAGCAACCAAGTTCTAACACAAATTTAATGCAGCATCCTCTACCCCAGACAAAGCACGATCAACAGACCGGGGGACATCATCACACCCCCATGCAGTCAGAGCACTTACGTGACAACCCTGAACTCCAGGATGCATTGTCGCCTGAATTTTTCACATCACAGCAACAGCAGCACTGTAATATTCCACGGCCACTGTCCCACCCGCCGCAATTTGAAGAACAACAACTTAAGTCTCCCATTTACAGACCTCACAGTCAGCCTCAGCCAAGTCAAGTTCAACTTAACCAGCAACACAGAAATAACACTGCACAGCCAAACAGTCACTTCTGCTACAAAAACACAACCAACATTCATATCCAACGTCAAAGACCGTTTTCTCCAATTTCTGGCAGCTGTGATTCCAGGCACTTTCAACTGCAGCGACCTAATAACTGCCACCCACCTAGCAATAAGGACATCTCGGAGAATTCAACACAGTCACAACCTTATTTGCCACAAGGTGAAACAAACCAACAGATATCAACGCATATGTATCTTAAGACTGAACACCAGCCGAAGGCATGTTCTCAGTTCCAAAGGGGATCTCACCTGGGATCGTCACTTCCCCACGGAGACTTCCAGAAGCATGAAGCTCTACGTATGCATCTGTTACAAAGGCAGGAGAGACAGGGCACTCCTCATTCTACACAAAACACTAGTGATAGCAAATATGGCCTTACAAACATAAACATTGAAAATGGACCCAGATTTAATTTTCCTAGCTCAAAGCAGCAAATGGGTGGAATCCAAATCAAGCAGGAGATTCAACACACTGTGTGTGAGAATACTAAGCAGAACAATATTCTGGCTTCCATGGAACAAAGTCTAAAGCAATACCAACTATCTCCTGTATTTGAGAAGAAATCCTTCGTCATTAATTCAAATAAAGTCAAGGTGGAATCTTCTGGGTCTGTCACAGTCATGTCAACCAATACTGACATGTGTAAAGTGGAAGCATATGGAGCTGCCATGTCCATGACAACTTTAAAAAGAACACCTGACTCCACACCCAAGAAAGAACAACTCCTACAGAGATTTATGGATTCCCCAATGAAGCTATTAGATACTCCAATAAAAAGTCTACTTGACACACCTATCAAAACACAATATGACATTGCATCCTGCCATTGTGTTGGTGAGTCACCTGTTGTTGATTTACATTACTGATAACGTGATGTATTACTACAGAACTGTCCCTTCATTTAGAACAAGTTAGTGAGAAGGATGAGGGCCCATACTATACTCATCTGGGATCAGCGCCGACGGTTGCTGGTATACGGGAGGAGATGGAGAGGAGGTAAACAATTTAACAGCGGACTGTGCTGTTTAATTACAATTTACTATTTGATTGTAAGCACCTTAATATCTTTTATTCCAAGGTCTGGTTTAAACGGTCAAGCCATCAGGATAGAGAAAGTAGTGTATACTGGCAAAGAAGGAAAAAGCACACAGGGGTGCCCGATTGCAAAATGGGTAAAGCACTATTTTTTATTTGTTACTCAATGCAATTCTTAAGAAGAAAATGGAACACCTTCAAATATGTTCAATAAACAAATTCTTATGCTTATCATGATTCAGGTGATCCGTCGAGCCAGTGTTGAAGAAAAGCTACTGGTGTTGGTTCGAGAACGCACTGGACACAAATGTGAGACAGCCTGCATAATCGTGGCAATCCTGGTCTGGGAGGGCATCCAACCCAGCCTAGCTGACAAACTCTACCTCGAGCTAAGTGAAACTCTAACAAAGCATGGAGCCCTCACCCAAAGACGATGTGCTCTCAACGAAGAGTGAGTGACATCAAAGCTGAAAGAAAAAAAAATACATACTGTACAGGGTGCCCCAAAAATCCCTGTACACAAGAGTTTTTATATTTAATTTCTGGTATCATTCAGAAAGACGTGAGACCATTGGCAATTGAAAGCTAAGGCTTTACCGTTTTGTAAGCAAATCACCTATGGTCTGCCTGTAGACAATGACGCATTACTGTAGAATTGCCGGCAATCAGTTTTTCTGTCCCTGACCGCTGTTCAGCGCCAGTTTGCTTTACTGCCCTCACACTGTTCCAAAGCATAATACAATTACGCTATCCATGGCAAGTTGCTCATAATAGCAGTTCCAGTGCAACTCTCCGGATATTTTTTCCCTGGAATTGTGGAGACACCTACTGTAGCAGTTTGTTTTTAATCCTTGGTGGTAGTAACAGGCCTTCCGCTGCATGGTTTATCATAAACAGATTTTGTTACAAGAAACTTGTCATAGATAGTTTACATTGTATTACACTTAGGAGCAGTGTGGCGGCCATAAATCTTCTCAAACAAGCGCTAAACTGCAGTAGGGGACAAAAAAACTTCTTAGCAATTTTGCAACACATCACTGCACCAATGTTAATTGGCGAGCCATGCTTACAAAGACTGCAAAGCCTAAACTGTCCAATGGCTTCATGTCTGTTGGAATGAAAGATTAAACAAAATGGAAAAAAAAAAATGAAGTGACTTTGGGGACACCCTGTATTTTCAAATATGTAGTCATATTATTGTGTGCTTGCATTTTAAAACATCTAGAAAAAAGCAGATGATATCCAACCTGCTTATGATTTTGCCTGCCTGAATTAATCGAAATGAGACTCAAATCCTCATTATTTCCTTTCAGGAGAACGTGTGCATGTCAGGGATTAAACCCAGATGCATGTGGAGCATCATTCTCCTTTGGATGCTCATGGAGCATGTACTACAATGGCTGCAAATTTGCCAGAAGTAAAATTCCAAGAAAATTTAAACTACAAGGAGATGATGTCAGAGAGGTATTCTCCACTGATATGTGTTCTTATCACTGAAGTTACAGTATTTTAAATGTATATTTCATTCAATAATGTGAATTTCACAATGGCAATATGTGTCTTTTAGGAAGAGAGACTAGAGCAAAACTTTCAACATCTGGCCACCTTACTGGGCCCTTTGTATAAAAATATGGCACCTGAAGCTTATGGAAACCAGGTGAGGACATTGCACCATTTCTAGCCTTTTTAAATAAATATCACAACAGCAAACCATCTTTGCACTCCAGTTGACACCAATACATTTTGGATAACTGTGGTTGGCATAATTGCACATACACTGTATAATTAAAGACAATGGTTTCCGAAAAGCCAATGTGAGCAAAATTTGTGTGTTAATGGCAACAGGTGGAACACGAACACAGAGCACCTGATTGTCGTCTGGGGTTTAAAGAGGGGCGCCCCTTCTCTGGGGTTACTGCTTGTCTGGACTTCTGTGCCCATGCTCATAGAGACCTCCACAATATGCAAGGGGGTAGCACTGTGGTAAGTTAAACATGGTTTTCTAGGTTTACTGTATTTGACGCAGGAAAACGAAACATTAAAATATCTTAAAACATAAATATGCTAAATATAATATGACACTCTTAATGAAATACTTAACTTACTGTGTTTTCGCAGGTATGCACCTTAACAAGGGAAGACAATAGAGAGATTGGAAAGATACCAGAGGATGAGCAGCTCCACGTCCTACCACTGTATAAAGTTGCAAACACGGATGAATATGGCAGCGAGGAGGGTCAGCAGGAAAAAATCAAATCGGGTGCTATTCAAGCCCTCAGTGCCTTCCGTCGCCAGGTGCGCATGCTTGCCGAGCCCGCCAAGTCATGTCGCCAAAAGAAGCTGGATGCTAAGAAAGCTGCTGCTGTCAAGAACACCATGTTTGACAACTCTCATGATAAGGCAGAGAAAGTTACCCCGTCTAAGACAAAAACTGGGACTTGTGAAAACATCGTTCTAAGCACAACTGTGCAAGGTAAAACTTTCACTTGAACTTTCATTGGCTATCCCTGTTACATAAAATTAACTTGTATCTATTTGTGGCTTTGTCTTTGTATCTGCTCATGCTTGGGGTTTATTCCAGGTGCTATAGGAGCCTCTCAACATCCAGATCAACCAAGGGAATCCATTGGAGCCCATTCTCTGCAACTGCAGCATCAACCGCACGAAAACATTCTTACCTCTTATCCCGGTGCAACAAATGCTGCCAAATATCCTGGGTTTCCTGGCCACCCAGGATCATTTCCAAGCACTTCAAAGCCAGGGAGCATGTTTCCTCATCAACCCTCATCACCAGCAAGCCCTTACCCATCCACGGTCCACACACCCAACTCGTTCATTGATGGATCTAAACATTCATACCCTGTTTATCAATGTAATGGAGGCATGCCACTTAATAACTACCATCCATACTATGCTTCAAACCAAAAACAACTGGACATGTATCAACAACGGCAAGCATTGTACTCTGAGCAGCAGTATGCAGCACATCAGCGTTATGAGCTCAATTATCCACCAAATTATCTTGATCATGGTTTACAAGTCAATGACTATAATACATGCAGCATGAGGCCAGTTCACCCCATCAGAGCTTTCAGTCCCTGTAGTCCTAATGGAGTCGCAGACCCTCATTTTATGGACCCCCTTTCAAGAACACCCTCTGCCCACAGAGTTCAAGATTATACAGCTGTTGGGAGTAATGGCAATCACTTTGGAAGATCCCCAAATACATACTTTGGGAGTCCTCAAATGTTCCCCTCAGGCCAACAACCATTCCATATGCAAATTAAGCAAGAAATGGGTATTGCTAACCCAAAGATGCTTGGTGCTCAGTTAAGTGGCGGGTGTTTAAACCTAGAAACACAGACAGGATTTGGTCTGTTCAATGGTAGCCCCATGGTGACTGGTATTAAACAAGAGCCTGGAGCCCCACAGAGACCCCCAACCCCACAAAAGCCAGAAATATGGTCAGACAATGAGCACAACTTCTTAGACCCTGACATCGGTGGAGTGGCAGTAGCACCGAGCCATGGCTCAGTACTCATTGAATGTGCTAAACGGGAGCTCCATGCCACAACACCTCTTAAAAATCCGGACCGTCATCACCCAACACGCATATCCTTGGTCTTCTACCAGCACAAAAATTTGAATGAGGCCAAGCATGGTCTGGCCATGTGGGAGGCAAAGATGGCAGAAAAGGCTCGAGAAAAGGAAGAAGATGCAGAGAGGAATGGTGGAGAGGGGACGCCAAGCAAGAGCAACAAGAAGGGGACAAAACGTGAACATCCAGAGCCGTCAGAATCTCTTGGGGAGCCTCCTTATAAGCGTTTCATAAAGGCACTCTTTGAGGGTTCCTCATCGTGCACAACCAACACCTACATCAGTACAACTCCGTATGCCTTCACTAAGGTCACAGGACCTTATAGTCACTTTGCTTAAATTACCCTTATTAAAAAAAAATGAAGGTGCTTTATTTATGCTATGACCAACTGCAGCACTGGCCTCATACAAACACTCCTAACCTGTTCAGGTGTTTTACATTTTTAACAACTGAGCTTTACTTGTTGACCCTGCTATGGATGTATTTATTTTTGTTTTGCATCTTTTGCAACATACACACTGTTAAAAAAATCTGGTGCTCAAAATTGTACACACAGACATTTTTTTTTTCTTTTCTTTTTTACTGGAAACAAAGCTTAATCTTTGGTGGCTTTATTTTACATTTTGAACACTTCAACATGGCATTGAATGCCAAATTTAAAAATGACAACTTCAAGGTGCTAATTATATTTTAAATGTCTTGACACCATAATTGATATTACAGATGAAATAATTTAACAGGAAATAATGGGAAATATTTGAAATCATTTGCATCAAAATGAGTTGATGCGTGTATTTGTGTCTTGAGCACTTCTTGATTATAAAAGCGCTAAAATTTAGATGTAACAAAACTAATTTCCCAGCATCCGCAAAGTAAAACAATATTTTTTTAGAATTCTTGCAAAAAAAAAAAAAGTTCTTCAGGACACTATTGTGTTGGTGCTTCTTTCGCTACTTATATTCTATACATTGAGCCATTCAAATGGTGCATTTTTAACATTTGAGGAAAAACAAGGCTATTTGTTATCCAAGGTTTTCCAGTTTAACTGTCAGCAAAAATGTTCCTTTCGGCAGGTTCATTGAACCAGCTTGAATTGTGAAAATTAAGTGTATTTTTATGTCTGTGGTGCTTAGTTGATGTGCTTTTTATACACTGAGGAGCATGAGACAGGGTAAGCTTGGTGTCACTTTCAGAGGGCAGCTGGCTTGCTGTGGGTTTGTTCATTGTTTATTGTAATCTAATTGTAAGATAAACAGGTGAGATGTGTACAGTAACTTAAATTCCCTTTTTGGAATTACTGTTATAAATTGTGTTTGTTGTAAAGAATCCGCAAAGCCTAATTCATTGTTTATCTTTGTGTTCAAATGGATCTTGTTTCATCGGGTGCTATTGAACATGTTAAAACATACAATGTGAGACTCTTTAAGCCGTGAGAAGAAGGCTGTTAAATAATGTACAGTACCAACCAGTCATATACCTCAAAACCAGTTTGGCAATAGGAAAAAAAAAAAAAAAAAAAAAAAAAAAATCGTATATTTCTTTGTTTAAATATTTTTGGTTACAGTTTAACTGCATGCCACCTAAAAGGCGGAAAAGTTAATTTCTTACTTTCTTACCTACCTGATAGAATTTTTTAATTTTTAATGTTACTGTAAAATCAGGGACATTTAAAAAGAAAATGTACATTATCGTCTGCTTTTATTTTGTCTCTTTTCCTAATTCAGGGACGTGCCATTGCATTTTGTCTCCCGGTTCAACTTTTCTAAAACCCGTCACACATAATTTTAGAGTTAAAAAATAATTAAAAATACATTTTTTTTTAAACTTTTTTTTTAATGTAGTAGGATGGTGTTTTTTTTTTTTTTTTCCTCAAATGAACACAACGTATATGCACTGATGTGACTAAAGGGAAAGTATGATATTGAATAAATTAAAGGCAATTTGCTTTCGCTACGAGGCAAGATCAAGGCAGTGGGTATTGTCTTTCTGCCTGTGTATAGTTCAATTTATTTATAACCACTAAGCAATTGTATAATTTTTCCTTTATTTTTTTTGTTTTGTTTTTTAATTAATGTGATATATAATGGAATGACTGTAACATTATAGTACCAATTTACCCACTCATAACAAGTTTAATTTTCTGAAAGCACTTCAAAAAAAATTTTCAGGAAAAAAAAATGTATATGTAATAAAGTACAATATGTTTTATTTAAACAGGGTGTAAATGAGTTTGTCACATTGTACAGTGAATATCAATCAGCAAAATCAATAAATTTTTCGGAACTTGACGTGGACATTGGTTCTCGTCAAGACAAACTGGCCCAGAAATGATCAAATCAAAAAAAAAAAAAAAAAAAAAAAAAAGTACTGTATATATAGTATATATAGTATATATAGTACTGTATACATTTTCCAGGAAATCTTTGTAAATAGTACACTCACTGTCAACATGTTTACTGTAAGCTCAATGAACATTGGAATTTATATTTTTGCTTTTGTAAAATCCACAGTGCTTATGTGTTCATTGTACAGAGCCCAGCAACAGTAGCAGGTTGTGGTGAGGAGATTCAAGAGATGTAGTAGAGTAAAAGAAAAAATTTAATTAAAAAAAAGCAGAGGCATACTTGAAGCGATGAGTCAGCATTACTTGAATGACTTTCTGGGTATAACAAGAGTACTGCATGTACTTGGCTCAATCAACTGGTAGTTCATACTTTTTATTTTTTTTGCAGGCATACACTAAAAGTCCTTTTTCCCCCTGTTTTATTTCTCAAGGCTTCCCTTGTTCTCCTGAAGCTTGGTATGTTCCAAAAATTGGATTAAGGAAAGGTATTAAACTAAGTATTGTAATGTACTGAATGCAGTTTATTTTAAAGCTGTTATTATATCATTGCTGATATTGCCAAGGTGTGGGTGCTTTTTTTTTCCTCCAATAAATTTATATTTATTTAAAGATATTTGACTTGTATAAAAATACATCAGTTTTATCATTATAAATACATCCCCAGTTTCAAATGTTTGTTTGTATGCTCCATTAATGGTCTAAAAGGCAAACATGTTACATTTGCATCAAGTAATGGATTTATTCAGACAGCTGATCATTTGGTGCAGATTTTGTAAGCCTTTGATGTGGAAGAAACACATTACACATAAAAAAAATACAAATAAAAAACAAGAATTTGCAGTAATATACAAGTAACTACCTCAAGTCAAGTCAAGTCACCTTTATTTATATAGCGCTTTCAAGGAAAATGATCATTATCTCTGTGATGACTAATGGATTATTACAATAATAGAACAATATATGACAGTAAAAACATGATATTTCATCTCTGATTGGACAATGAACATAACTTCATAGTGATGACAAATAACATTTTGCTAGTTTATTTAAAAAAAAAAAAATGCCAGTAAACATGGCACTGACAAAAGACACAGACGTTCCTGATACAGCTAATAAACAGTAAAGCACCATGACACCAGTGATGATTGTTGCTTGCATTTATGATGTTTTTCGAGTTTCACAATCACTCAGACAAAGTCCCACTTGTCCACTGTACAGGTAGAAATACAGAAAAGCATAACATGTGAGTGGATGAGAAATAACTCAAATATGTCATGATCTACTTACCGTCTGACGAAATGCTGTGTGCGCAACCAAGTGCAGGGGCCTGCGTAAATAAACGTTGCATTTAACAATGACCAATTATTACTGATGTACATTGGCTATGCCACTCTTCTGGCAGTGATCATTGCTATGGAAAGCATATATAAAAGCCTCACCAACTGAATCACATCTCTAGCATCTTTGGCGTTGCATTTGAAAGGACTGTCAGAGCATGATACATTTTTACTGAAAAACAAAACAAAACATGAATTTCATTAAAAAAAATTAAAATAAAATACAAATAAAACAAGGCTCTGACAGATCAACCCTTTGATATCTTACCATTCAATCCCGCCACCGTCGGTCTGCTTCTGCACTAGTGCCCTCCAGTGCTCATGTGTTGACTTGATAATCTCCACAGCAAAGTCCTTAATCCAAATACACAAAGCCTATTCACCAGGCTCTTATAGGTGTTCGTATTAAATCCGTGATCATACCTTATCTTGAAACTGAGCGTTGAATCCAAACTGGTTCTCTGGTTTTCCATCCGGAACTTTATATTTTCTGAACCAGTCCACAGTTGCCTCTAAATGACCGGGTCGGCTCTTGCGGACATCATCTATGTCTATGAAGAAAAGAAAAAAGAAAAAAAAATTGCTGCAGAAGGGAATTTGTGGTTTTTTTTGGCAAGAAAATTCTCTACAGAATATGCAGAACATTCATTCATTCTTTGAACCGCTTATCATAATAAATAGTACTGTAGCATGTGCCTCCTTTATTTGTTAAAGCTAAAAGAGTCAATACAATTCTTAACATACCATTGAAACTATAGGACAAAACATACCAAAGGACAGGCAATTCTAGCGGTTTATTGGCATGTCAGTGAACTTGATTCCTGCATGAAATTTAGTGATGTGTGATTTGTTCTGTGAATAAATGAGAATTCTCACATCAGGGTAAGTTTCTGCCCCATCCATAAAGAACATCGCAGAGCAACTACGAAAGGAGACTCACTGTGAACTGTTGACTGTACGCAACCACTGTGTTTAAAATGAAAACGTTGCAAAGTCAGTTTGGTGATACTGTCATCGCCATTAACCTGCAAGGTTTGCCTTTAGACTAGACAGGTATAACTAACGTCATCTAAAGTAAAGTGAAGAAAATATGGTTGCAACATGCTACAATACAGTCAATTTGGCATGTTTCTATTTTTTTGTGTTTCTACTGTAAACAACCTGAAAAAAATCTGACCTGAACAATCACAATTTTCAGTTCCCTTGACCTTCCATACACCTGTGTTGGAGTACTGGTAACATTGGTACACTTCGGTCCATTTGTATAGAGTGGAGTTGAGACAAGTTCAGTTCCACTTATTTGTTGCATGGAATTTAACAGACAAACTATCACATGCTGTGTTGATACACTGACATAATGGACAGCTGGCCACTACTTTTTCTTGGTCAAACAAGAAAACAACCAAAAGCCCTATTTTTCACTAACAAAGATTACATTTGTGTCACTTGCACATAAGTCATCAGTAAAAAGAAAATCTCTCACTTAATTAATGTGATCCTGACAAAAGAAGAAATAAATGAAAAAGATTCCAGTTGTCTCAGGTTTGAAGAGAACCTTCCCCAGATTTCCTGTTCCAGCTCCTTTCAGAGATTTCGGAATAATCAAATGCATTGTTGTTAGTCATAGATGGGTATTTTTTGCTGTGTGTTTTGGGTCTTCATCTTCTTAGGTGACCTATGACCTGCGACTGAGACCAAGCGTTTTGACACTGGGCGGAAAATTTTGCTCTGGATTGCCCTGATTGACTTGTAGAAATTCAGACACCTTTTCCAGAGGCATCAAAACAAAGTCCAGCTAGGTAAGTTCAACACTCAAGACTCACTTCTACTGCTTGATGGAAAGGTGGGTCATGTGAGCATATCACTGCACAGGTTGACAGCAGAAAAAGAGGCCACCAACATGTGGCCCGAGATCTTTTCTGCTTGGCTCTCAGTTTCCTTATTTATCAAAGTTCAGAAAATGTGGGCAACTATATTGTAAATGAGCAAGCTGTCGGCCATTTTTGATGGTTTGTAGTGGGCGGTCCACACTCAGGCAACAAGTGAACTCAATCGTAGGTTGACTGCGACTTCTGAGACACTACGCAAACTGGATAACGTGAAGAAGTCGATGGCTCGCCTCGATGAGTTGATCATCAATTCCTCCATTTGATGCCCACTGAGTGCTCTAGTGAAAGACTCAAGGCTGAAATTACTGTCGGCCTGTTCGCTTGTGATGGGTGGGGCATGAATCCGTTCATTTTCACTTAAGTCAGCCGATCTGAAGAAAATACCCACCATTTAGGCTTTTGGCATCAGGATCCGAGGCATTGATAGCAATGACCTTCCAGTCCATTTCTCCCTCATCAATCATTGCCAAGATTCCAAGCACCTTCACTTGAATCACCTGACCAGGTGAGCATACCTACCAACAAATGGTGAATCAGCACAGAAATTCGCCACTAAAGGAATATTAAGTGGAACAAAACTTCCTATTTAAAAAAAAAAAAAAAAAAAAGTCGACATATATTGTGTTCATACCTGCATGCCGATATCACAAATGTCAATTGGATCATTATCGCCACAGCATTTGGTTTCTGAGTCCATGTGGTTTGGGTCCTCCCACGTCTTTCCCAATGAACGAAGTAAATTAATTATTGTAATTAAATAATTATTGTCCACAAACTAACTGAAAAGCATGCATTAGCTCAAAAGATTGGGAATAAATTATGAGCAAAAATAATTACAGTATAATGTAATACAGATGCCGAAAATTCTACAGAATACTATGTTAGTAAATTACACATTGAAGCTTTATTAATATTAGTAGCACTTGCTAGTGACAATCAAGGTTCCTGACAAATGACTCCCTTACCTGAGGGATGGCACCGTAGTTCCAAATATAACCTTTATGTGGAAAAATGTTGGCAACATATCGAAGCTTGCCTTTCTTTACGTCTTGCTTGATGGGGTTCAGTGGTTCCTTTGTCGCGATCTGGAAATTGTTGAAATGGTGAAGGAGTGTGTATTGGTGTGAGTGAGTGAATACACACGCATTCCCCATGATCCGTGCAAGTGTTTAGGTATGTCTACAATGTAAGCAAATTGTCTTGTCTTTGTCAGCACAAAAATATATATACTTTCATTACTATTATTTTCCACATGACTGCAGTGCATTCCTTCAAAATGTTTGGGTTAGTCACCAGTAGTTGGTAATAGCGGTAATACAAACCTACATTTCTTTTGGTCTGGTATTTCTCTTCCCTGCGTACTGGCGTGAGGTTAAGTTTCATAGATAGATAGGTGCATCACTATATTTCCGATCAACATTAAAGAAATGCTAATATGTATATGCACATTTCAAAATTTAATAAAACATGCAAACAAGACATTTTGTACTCTCAGCAAATGGCATGGAAAGTTTGTTTAACTACAAAAGACTATGTACATCTAATTCATTATATAGAAAAATGTATTCAAGCAGTGGTAAACATATTTTAGGATGCCTATTTTTAAATTATGGAAATTCTTAACTTGGCAAAAAAATGTGGTATTGTCAGAAAACCCTGCCAGGGTGACGTCCACTTACCTCCATCTTAGCGTTTGACCAGCGGGGCACCTCCACGACCATGTTAAAGAGCATCTGAACATACAGACCATATTTACAGTACAAGCGGTATGCTCAGCTGAATTTCATAAGGTAACAGTGCGATAAGAACTAAAGTGAACGTACCTCACTCTCAATCCTTTTGGCCTTCTTGGGTGGCAAATCATTGTGCTGGTGCAAGAAAAACATTACACATGATATAGACATTCTGCATGTAGAAAGAGGCCATGGATTTCATCCGAAAGAATTATAAGGGTTACCTGTTCTGCCTCAGCTATAAGAGGAATATCATGGAAAGGAGAAATGTAGTTGCCGTCTGAATTTTCTGAAGAAGAAAGTAATGGCATAATCAAAAACAACAACAAAATGTTGTCTTTTAAACATGTTCCTGGAAGCAAACCCATATGGTGTGTTGACAGAACATTAAAAAAATATATATAGGCTACCGGTATACAGTTGTCTAAACTGAGGAGGGCTGTAGCGTAAAGATGCCATTAAATGTTATTTAGTGATGTACTCCACTGACTTCGACGTGACTATGGAATCGTTAACTATACCCATGCAGACATCTGCTATGACAGCATTTATTTGTGTAACATGTCAATTTATTTATCCATTCTGGCTTCTATGGTGCTTTTCCCCATTAGGACGCTGGTGATTTATGATGCACGTAATCCATTGGGACTCAATATTTACACAGTATGTTCATTGCTAAGTCTCACTGCGTTTTGACATAAAACACAAATTTCACTAGTGACATGAACACTAGGAACATCGTTATTTTACATTATTTACAACCAAGTACAGTATTAGACTTTTTATTCGTCATATACACTTGAGCATGTCTATTCTGAGTGACTGTTCCGCAAACTCAAGTATCCCAGAGGCTCAAAACTCCTCCGTAAACCTTGGTGGTGCTTTCAGACTGAAGTTACAGACAACGTCAAACATTAAGTTTGTTTGTTTACGTTTCTGGTACAATGGCGGTTCCCTACTTACTAAAATAAATCCGGTAATCTGTGGTGTTTGGGCTGCCTCTCTCCTCGGTTTGATAGTGCATCGTTTTTCTCAACGTGTACAAATGCGGCAGGGAGACTGCACGAGAAAGGAGTTTGCGTCCACAGACGGGAAACGGCCCCAAAAGTGCCCGGAAGACGTTGCCTGAGGACTGGAGTACAAGCGGCAGTCTCATGGCTGACGCTTTCGCCACTACTTCCTGATTCCTGTCTTCCCGCGACAAGGATATCAACACTTCCGGTACAAACCCGAGAAAATGAGAAGTGTCCGTGTTATGATGACGCGACAGGTTACGGGTTCTAATATTGCATTTCGATGTAGTTCGTGTTGATGAAAGTATTTCAGACTTTTGCTGAATACGAAAGAACTGAATAGCCGAGTCACACCACCGCTTAAGAAGACGCTTTTGAGCCACGGCTTTAGTTTGATAATAAAAACCGGAAGGTAATCTAGTACTTCCCTTCTCCTTACGGCAGAAAGAAAGAAAGAAAGAAAAAACACTCAGCAAGCGAGATTACCTGCATGAAAAATAAAATTAATAGCAATGTAATTTCAATTTAGATTGAAATAAAAACAAAAAACACAATTAAAATAAATAAAAACATGAGCATAAATTTCAGGTAGAAACAACTTCATTCAGTAGTGCAAAACCGAGGGAATAATGATTGATTTAAATAAGTCCAGCGTTGTTTCCCTTCCCTTGGTGATTAACAATAAAGCTGTCGAGAGGGTACAGCAATATATCGGCACTGTAATCCATGACAAGTTGTCATTTGAGCATTCCACCCACATCCCCTGACATCTGAATTTAAGATGCTTCCTTCTGGGTGCAGATTTTGTATGCCTAGGTGGAGAACAACAAGGTATAAGAACTCAAAAGAAGTCCTGGGTTCATTTTATGTTGTTTGGTATGAGACGTTACGATTAAAAATGGTCTAGTGCTTTTTGTAATTATTTTTCAGATTTACAAACAAACATTCTTCTAGTTACAACATAACCACAGAGTTATACCATGCCAAATAGTGAGTTTCCCAACTGTGCAAAACACATTTACCTGTAGCCCTCTTGACAGTCTTATGACTTTAATGTTGACACTGCATGAAGCGCTCAAAGTCCACATGCACTGAGCCATGAACAAACAATCGGTTCTTGGCCTCCTTGATCTTTTATCTTCGTATGACGGCAATGCACAGTCAAACAAATGATGTCATCTGCGGATTGAGCGAGCGGGTTATTATTCAAAGGCACAAAACTGGATGCTTGTTTTTGATGCAGTTGCCAGAGAGCTGTCATCGCACCACAAACGTGTTGACATTAATTCTATGCTTGTGACAACATGCGTCAATTGGTCGCCTTTTGTTCAATCTGATGTCAAATTCATGGCAACCCTGCATGTATGAAAGTGGCCTGTGACTGAATGTTAGTACTAAGGTATTCTTTGAAAACATTGTACTTGGGTCTTCTAGGAAATCTGTACTTCGAGACATGATCTAACATTACACCCCTCAGGGACCAAACATATGAACTTGCTAACACTGCGTGTTTGCATGAATCTGAATAGGATTTGGAATGACATTCTACTCACAGTAGCACCAAGAGTTTCATGGTGCACTCATGTGACATGGCCACTATTTGTTATGTATTTATGATAGCACGCACTGACCCGGTGAGTGCATTTAGTGTCACGGGAGTGAAATTGGTGCGCTCACATTACAGACGCTTTCAATAGGGAGTAAATGCATCCGTTCATTGTGCTGCCAAAGAACCTGCTGGTTATTTATTCTTTATTCTTTAGTGATCGCTTTTGCTAAATAATTCATGCATTTGCATGAGAAAGATCTTTATTCAACATTCAGCTGATTGCAACTTTTCTATTATATTAAATATGTAATAAATATGTATAGCTAAGAAGCTAAGCATTATAATTAAAAATAATAAATAGTGAACACACAAAACTTTTTTCCCCCCCCAATTCTATGGACATTTCAAGTTAACAACAATAGTAAATTATATTACTCATTTTATATTTACTGACTAATACAAACTGTATAGAATTATTCTGTATATTTTAAGTACAGTATTATTGCTCATATTAATATATATGCTACATTTAATAGGCAGCAATATGAGTAATAATTTATCTTAACAAATAAAGACATTTGTATCAATAATCTCATGATTTTTCATGGTATTTTAATTATATTAATACGACCACTTTATTAAAATATTTCATTATAGTTTTTTTTTAACTCAATAATTGTGAATACGAGTATACACAATATGAAACATTAAATGTTTAAATGGTTTGTAGCTAATATACATTTTGTTTATAATAAATAACAAAATAATACAATGAAATAATGAGCATGTGGACTATTTTCAATGAATAACTACGTCATGTCATTTAAATTAATGGAATTATTTTTTACAATTTTAATTAGGTTTTTAAATATTTACTGTAATTTTCAGGCGGGGTGGTCACAAGGGAGCACTGACGTTCTCTCTCATGTTTCTAGCTTGAAAAAGTTTTTTAAAGGGAAGTCACATGCGGACGAGAGGCGTGTTCACTCAGCTCTCATGTCAGGTGGCCAGGGTTGGGGTGGAGCCGTGTTACCTGTTGCAGAGTAGGTAACCAGCACACGGGGGAAAGAGTGCACCTGTTCCCGCTGCCGGGGCTGCCTTCCTTAACGGACGAGCTGCTGTGGAAGCTCACCATGGATCCCAAGGAGGCCGGCGGGGCTGAGAAGAACAAGGAGAAGGTGATCAAGCGCAGGAACCGGCCCGTGTTCCTGCGCTACCTGGAGCGGAGGAAGACTGACAGCATCGTGGATGGCGACACCTGCAAAGGTGACATCAACCTGGGGACGCTGGTGAGGCGCAGTCAGTCTGACAAGACGGAGTACAGCGCTAAACTTAAAGGTAAGGTGCCTATTAAGGACATCCCACAACTATGGCAACAATCCATCCGGACATGCAAACACGTCAGCTTGGAAAACTTTTAGATGACAACTCGTTTGACCCAAGATGACTCAAACATAGCCATGGATACTGTGCACCTGTTATGTTCCTATGAGTAGGAGATACTCTCCCGGGGACGGATCCACGTATGCAAACAGTGTCGATAAGTGTGGCGCACACCAGCTGGTAAACAAGCCCTGCGCAGTGACATCCAGTCTGTTCACAAATGATTTTCAAAGGTGGGAGTATGTCACATATGTGCAAGTCATAAATATGTCAAGTCTTAACATTCAAGTTTCAAACAAGTGCTGAGTTACTGTGGACAAAATCACACATGTGCCCACTAAGTTACTCAAGTCATTATTTGGATTAAGTCAGTCATAAGTCATACAATGTTGCCCAGTCACACAATTTATTCGCACATTAGCCAGTATCTATACTTGCATTGATTAGCTGCACAACCACATATTCAGTTTCTAAATTGTCCCAAACATTTCTTCTGTAATGTTTAGTCATTTATTTTCTTCTCAATTAATCGCATGATCAACGTTAAGTTGTTTGACCAGTTATTAAACTTAACACAACAGTTAGCATAGCTTACATGTCTTAGTGGGTTTTAGAGTGAGTTCGATGTCATAGTGACTTGGAGTTAAAAATCTTTGCATGGTAGCATTCTCTTTTTCCTGTTTTTATCTAAAGCATAATTAAATAATTCCCAAAGAAAATGGGGCGGCCCCTGCAATCTGCATCAGAGTATACTGCTTGGGTTGCCAGGTTGCACATTATACACACACATACCCGCACACTCTTTCAAAACCAAAGAGTACACTAACTTGAAATTTTCAAATGTAAATAGATGTCAAATCATTTAAGTCCAAGTCAAAGCTGAGTTAAAAAAAAAAAAAAATCAGCCTAGTCCCAAGACCTAACACCTTGCTGTCTTAAATCTGACCCGAGTCAAGTCATGTGACTCGAGTCTCTGAACTGATGATTTTAGATGATCTAAAGAACAAGCTTAATATGCTGACGCAGTGTTTTTCCCACATACACATGTTCCCAGACAACCTGTCTACAGGAGTCAATGGTTGGGAATGTCGCACTTCAGGCCAAATGAGTGACATCATCACCCCTATAAGTCAAAACTATGTTGGCTTTCCTGCACTACTTGTCCTGTGTGTTGACCCTTTTCTCAAACTAGCTTACTTCCCATTTGCTAGTCGACTGATAAGACAGCTTTCACACATACTCAGTTTACACACACACGCACTTGAATGATCAGCGTCAGTTTACAGTTCACTTGACTCCTCTCCAAGTTCCTTTTGGCAATTTCAGTTTGCCCCCAACAAACCTGCACGATGGCAACTCTTGTTGTTTTCAGTAAACTTGCCACCCGCCCCTGTTTTTGGCTGTGGCCCGCACACACATGCCGACAAAGTGTATTACATATTTACAGGGACATTACCATTGCAAATATTGACAGAGCGATGACTTCACCAGAAAGAGGAAACACGTGAGCACGCCTGCTCGCAACTCTAAAAAAGGTGTCACCTGCCTGCCGGACAGGTTGGTCAACCCGTGCAACGTGACCTCAGTGTGTCTAGCTATGCGCTCAGTACAATAATACTACTAACACATTCCTACTAAAGCCTGACAGCCTGATTGTCAGATATCAAACAAATATAGAGCAATTATCTTGTGGAGTGAGGTGTGTTCAGCGGCATTTTTCCTCCCAATCTGCATGGAAAATAGTTGAGGCCAGCGGCTGTTTAAATACATTTTAAGATTAACCTAAAATGCACTATAACCTTTCCAGGTTAACTTATTGTGACCTTCACTAAACTTTTCAATGCACATTCAACTACCGGTAATATCACCATAAGGTGCCTTTGAGACTTGACAGTTTTAGCACCAAAACTGAGATATTTCCATTGAACTTCAGATTCATTTTCACAAGAGCAAGTCTGTCGTGTCATTTTTCTCCATGGTGATACAGGATACACCAAACCTTCTATTCCTGCCTCTTCGTTCCTTTTCAATTGGCCCAGGCAGTGAAAAGCCCTGGATCCACTTTCATGGGAACTCCTGCTCTGAGAGCCACAATAAAAAATGGACAAAGAAGTCCGGATGTGATCTGCAACAGTTTTAAGAGACCATATTAAATGGTTTGCAACAGTGTAAAGTATCTCGGGCATAAATTGATGCCATTTCATATGATTTCAAACAATTTGATATGAGATGAGACTCTTTCAGGGTGTGCGTACATGTCATAGACAAAGGGCTGTTTGTTCAGCCTACATTAGCCTAAGAGCTGTGGTCCTTATTGAGCTACATAGACTAGTTATTTAGTCATTGAGCGTACAATGAAAGTGCTTTGTTTAAAGTGCAAATGCTTTTTTTTAGATTATGTATACGCAAAATTATTTTGCAATTGGGCAGGGTTGTACTTTTTAGATGAACTACAGTATAACAAAATATACCCTAAGGCAGAGTATGTACACTTTTGAGCACAACTCACCACTGTAGTTAGCAGATAATTGTGCTCATAAGTTGATGAACGCAAATGTGCATGTGTACGACGTCTAGTCTTTCCATCAGTTTCAAGCCTATCTGAACCTCCAACATGATGGACAAGCAAATGCCGATCACATGATTAAACACTATTATTTATTATCACCATAACATACTAGATTGTACACCAATCATTTTATAGTTTTCATGGTCAACCAACAATTTATGTATTTTTTTTTTTTCTTGGGTCATCTGGTTTGTCATCTGACTTTGATTTGTAATGTGACAACGGCAAGCAGCAGCAGTTAATCATTAAAACATTTATGCTATGACATTTTATTTCACTTCATTGTCATTTTTTATATTTGACTTTTTTTTTTTTTACTAATTCTATTAATAATTATTCAATTCTATTTAATAGATTAAACAATTATATAAGTGTATTTTCTATTTTATAACAAGATGTATTCATTATATTTTTTGCTTCTATTTAATAAGACCAATTTTACATGTATATTTAAATTGGGTAGTTATTTGTAATTTAATATGTTGATTACACCGTTTTTTTGTCTATAATATTGAATATTTATAGCCATTTGTCTCTACAAAGCAATGATCCTATTTAATATTCAAATTAATATATTTTGTATAATACAGCACATTTCATATATTGATTAATTATAGTACATATGATATATTTCATTCCAATTTTTGATATGTAACATTTAGAAACATCATGTTGTATTTAATATACAATACTTATATAATATTTATTATTGTTGTTATTATTATTATTTTATTTACCTATAAGTTACACTTTGGCAAATTACCTCAATGCGTGAGGTTTATGTTTTATGCACTAGGGCACACATGCTGTGCCCTGTTGGTCTGTGGTCAAATGGTTTTGTGTGCGCTTGCTAACTTGTGTGTGAGATTCGGTCAGCGCGCGTGTGTCCTTGCAAAGGTGCGGGCTTATTAATGGCCGCCGAGCAGATGGAATGCCTGAGCACGCCGGCGCATTACATCAGCGGTGCGATTCGTTCCGTAACCTGACACGAGCCCCCTGCAGCCTTCCCCTTGCCCTCAATCCCACCCCGAGCAGGAAGCCGTGTGTGGCATCGATTAGGCGGCGAGGCGGCTTCTCTCTTGCCTGAAGTCAAGCGCACAGCCGTCGCAGACTGATTAGCCGGTGTGAGCCGTAAAAAAAAATAGCGCACTGAGCCTGACTGGCATGCTAAATGAGGCCTCGTGGCGCTGCAGTCACAATAATTAGCTCACCATGAAATATTGCAGACAGCTCAGAAAGTTTTTTCCTTCAAGAAATGCCCTTTCCTGATGGATCAGCACGTTAGCGGCTTCCTGCATGGGCTAAAACCCTTTAAACACTTGGAAATGTTGAAAGTATAAAAACGAACAGTGTGACACAGTCAATTGTGGCCATGTATAGTTCTGAAGTCATTGCTAAACAAGGTCACGATTACCTCTGCAAGCATCCAATACGGTCGATGGAGGTCCTTAGCTATGTTCTGATCTCTATATCACAATGCTAAGTGGCTACCTGTTAGCATTACTAACGCACAAATGCAAAAAGTTTCACATGACGCTGACACACCATAAGAAGTAGGGATGTAACGATATCCAAACATCACGATACATTATCGCGATATGAAGGTCATGATGCGATAATTATCACGATATTGTGGGGAGGTTGGCAATACATAAAAAGGTCACAGTATTGTTAAAAAAATGCGCTCATACGAAAGCATTGTACTTTTGTACATTACAGCCATGAAAATTATAAAAATATTATATATAAAAAATATCTATCTATAATCATATATATTGAAGCAAGCCTACATTGACACTTATCGACTCGGTTCACAAGCATAATACGTTCCCCTTCATCTGACCATTAACATGGATTTTAAAAATAGAAGGGCCAAAACATGCCCTGTGAAAAATAAACTGCACTAAATAAATAGCCACCACAGGGTGCTAGAACTGCACAAATGGAAATCAATACGACTTTTTAAACAGATGTGCTACTTTTAATATCATGACGACGACGATATATTGCGGCAGTTTTAACCCTGAGGCGTTATTGTGACTGGTTTGGGGCTTTTTGATGGTTCTGACCAAGTCATTTCAAAATAAGATAATGCCCAGGGGTACTGTGATATCACGATATTGCCGTTATCGTTACATCCCTAATAAGAAGGCCACAAAGGTTAATGGGACAAAACACAAATTTGACTCTACAATTCTGTTGGTGGAATTATTTTTTCAGTTTGTGGCTTTTTTTTTTTTTTTTTTTTTTGCTAAAGGATGATGTCTTTTTTTTCTTCTTTTTTTTGCAATTGATACTAGTTCCCAAGTGTCTGTCTAAATTGTCAGTTATATGCTTTCGTCAAAATACCCTAATGATCCTGAATGACAGTTCAATTTACACCCTCGTCTTAGTCAGTTTGAAAGGTGAAGTTCATGACCATGCTCACCCCACCCATTCTACCGCAACAGAGTGTGACTTTTATTACCGTGACGACTAAGACCTGAACTAGCTGGTTGTGCCAAGGCAAGAGTTTATATAAAAAAACAAAAACAAAAAAAAAAAACAAAAAAAAAAAAAACAGCGCTACTCAAGACAGCAGAATAATTCATTCTATTGTCACTTGTGGAGGTAGCACTTCATCACCAAGAGTGAAGCAGATGCATGCATATGGCATGTCTGGCCAAATCTTCCACCACAATAATAACTTTGGCTAACTTTCCATAGTGAACCCATTTTCAGTAGCTTATGCTAATAAAACTGTTAGCTAATGCTAATCTGTAATAAGGCTGCAATTTTATGTTCCATTTACTTTGGCACTGTAGTGCTTTCACGTGCTATGGCTATCACTTGAACACAAACGCATAACGGTTAATGTAAAAAAAAAAAAAAAAAAAAGTGAGAATGTACTGCTACCGTTTGTTGGTCAAATCCGCCAATAAGAAAATACTGCACATAGGTTTTGCATTTTGTCATCACAATGGCGCATTCACACCAAGTCAATTTAGAGACTTAACTCAACATCCCTGTTTTCGGAATGTAGGAGGAAGCCATAGCACCCAGAAAAAAACCTCGCAAATAGGTGGAGAACATGCAAACTTTTGGGACCTCTCCATTGTGCGGCCAACGAGCTAATTCTACCAAGCTGCCATCACTAACGTAAGCATTTTTCTGCAGAAAAAATGACACCGCACGATTTGTCCACCCCTGCCTCACCCGCGCTGGAGCCAGAAGAGGTCCGTTCGCGAAAGATGAACCGCAGATCAAAAGTCATCCAAGAGCTGATGCAGACTGAAAAAGACTACCTCACTGACCTGGAGTTGTGCATCCGAGAGGTGGTGCAGCCTCTGAGAACCATACAGGTGTGTTATTGCTGATTGTAGCAACATTCAACATCTGGGAAATGTGTTGCAGATATCTGTAATTCAGTTTTTGCCTCATCAACAGAACATCAAATATCTGGAATTTTCTATCAACAATTAGCATTTCAGATACTGTACCCAAACAAACCCCATACACATGAATGGCAAAAGTGAAGTTAATTGGCCTAAGAATTTGAGTTGGGACAACTGAATTACAAATAACATAATCTGTCTTTTCAACAGATAAAAATTATTTTTGAATGAAAATTCCGACTATACAAAGTCAAATTATCCTTTAAAAGCTAAGGTTTGCGATACACAATAACATATTAGAATGTTTGATAGAGCTCATAAGACAGATGTACCTAATGTGTTGTCCACTGTGTTACGTTAGGTTGTCGATGTGGATCGTCTGTTCACCAACATGGAGACGGTGTGCGAGATATCAGCTGCACTGCTAAACAGACTTCAGGAAGCCATATCTGACCCAGATCCCGATGCCGTCATTATAGGTAATCTTCACCACCTGCCCCCTATTCCTCCATGCCTGAATGCTGACCATTTCATGTAAATTACACAATTTTGGAAAATGTGTTTGTTTTGAATGTGAAGGAGACGTATTCATCCAGGCGAAGGCAGCTTTAGAGGATGTGTATAAGATTTACTGTTACCATCACGACGATGCCAACATGGCGCTGGAATCCTATGAAAAAGAGGAAGGAATAAAGCAACATTTCACCACGTGTGTATTAGCAATGAAGTAAGTATTACTTCCTCACAATATTCATTTCAAGCTGCAACTTCCTGATACAGTGGAAATTTTGAGGTGGAACAATACAGGATGCTGTAGGACTTCCAATTTTGGCCTGCATTTTTCTTCACATTGTAAAACAGTTTCCAGGGGTGTTAATAAAATGTCTCTGATAGTGTTTGGTTAAATTATACAAAGGATAATAATTAAAGTACTGTAGTCACTTTGGTGCAAATCACACTATTTTGAAGGGAGGTCAGCCTTTCTACTCAAGTAACTTACTGTATGTCCTTTTTTCAAAACTTATTTTGAACAAAGTGTTGCAAAAAAAATAATAAAAAAAGTCGAAGAAAAATTATGTTTAATTGATGAGGTATGCTGAAGTCCGGAACATTTTGGACAGATGCCGGATGAAAGTTCCTAGGGGCGTTCAACTTTTGAGGTTCCAGTAGATTATGAAATTAACAATACAAATGACATCTCCTATCTGTTCTTAAATTGCAGGAAAATCTACGACCAAGAGTGAGTATCCCGAAAATGGCAAGACTGTACTTGCAGACTTTTTTTGGGGTCCATTTTCGATGATTGTTTTGCATCACAGAGGGAAGCCCCATCTACTGGATATGGGCTCACTCCTCATCAAGCCAGTCCAGAGGATCATGAAGTACCCGCTGCTGCTGGGCGAGCTGTGGCAGGCCACGCCCGAAGACCACCCTGATTTACGGCCGTTGCAGGAGGCCTTCACCGCCGCAAAGATCATAAACGTCAACATCAATGAGTTCAAGAGACGCAAGGACATAGGTAGCCAACTGGACAGAATAAAACATGGTGATCAGTCGTATGCATTGTCCATTCTCTTTTGTTACCATTTGGATTTTCAGTGATGAAGTACAAGAATTCAGAGGATGAAGGAACGCTGCGCAAGCTTCACAAGTTCAACATCCACTCCATTAGGAAGAAAGGTGACAGGTTTGCAGGTTATCTCAAGATCCTCACAGGGGTTGAACCACAGGTAAGAAAAACAAACAATTCACTCATACCTTCAAAATACTTCCTACTCTTTTGGATTCTTCTTGGAGTCTTACATTTTGAGTTTTTATTTTTGCCTACAGGTCAGGGATGAAGTGTTTGACAGGGAGGAGAAGCTGTTCAGGAGCCTGGAGAAAGCCGTAAGGCAGATGGTTAAGAATGTCCAAAGCTACCTGCAGTACACTCAGGTTGGTGAAAAGTCTTTAAAAAATGTATACCTTGTCACTCTTTGTTTCCTCATGCGTTTATGGTTGTGTCTAATTCAGGAGATGGTGTCCGTCGCTGTTAACAATGTCCACGAAATGGAGAACATAGTCAAGGACTCCAACGGCTCATCACACACTAAAAGTGATGACCCCTATGAGCACTATGTGAGTCAAAAAGTCACAAGACGGATGGATAGCTATCTATCTAGCTCATTTATAGATAGATAGATAGATAGATAGATAGATAGATAAGAGATTGAGATCTAGTTAGCTAGCTAGTTAGATAGATTTAGTAGATAAAGTCTGCTATAGCTTGCTAATATGCTAACCTCTTATTCGCTACTTGTGGGAGTAGCTTAGCACTGCTGAAGTTTACTTTCTGTGACTCCAAAAGGAGGCAGCTGTATGAAATAAAGACATTCACACTCAACTACCAATGTCTCACAGAAAGACAACATGGAGCGTCTGGTCCTCGCCCCACTCGCTTCTCTTCAGGGCATGTTCACCGCGCCACAGAAGCTCATCCAAAAACGTTATGACAAACTGCTGGATTACTGCAGTCGGCTTGAGCGCTCGTCCTTTTCTTCCTCATCCTCGTCATCTACCTCTTCCTCCACCCCTTGCCTGGTATCCGTAGACCCGCCCGGTCCTGCCCGGAGGGACTACGAGGCTCTCAACGCGTTGCTCGTGGAGGAGTTGCAGCGGTTCAACATGGCTGCCTATGCCATCCTCAAAAATTGTGCGGTGTATGTCGTGGCCTTGCTCAGAGGGCTGATGGAGGAAATATTGTTAGGTGCTCCCTCCATACAGCAGCTACCAGTGAGCAGTACACCGACCAACACACACAGAAAAACAGTATCTTATCAAGCATATTTATTAGATTAAAATGCTAATTTGCCGCATCATTCGCAGGCTCCATTGTCTAACATCACTGAGGTGCAGAACAGTATTATGGATGAGCTGAACAATCTGGCGTTTGTCAAGGAGAATGCACAGAAACTAATGGAGCGGAAAGTCAGCTTCGAGAAGCAACGGGACAAGAAAATAGCGGTAAGATAAGTGGTCACAGAAATAATTTGCAAGTAGATATTCCTGTATTGAGGTTGGATTGCAACGCTTCCACCAATTTGTATGCCGCTTACGTTGTGGAGGGTAGAGACTCCTCTGAGTCATCAGTGAACCTAACACAATTTATAAACATCGAAACCAATTCGTTTTTAATTAACCTCAACATTTTATGTTTCGTGAATACTGAAGACAATGAGTATTCATGTATACAGCCTGTTTTTATAAATAATGGTGTTAATTTAGTGTCTTCTACCAACATACATTTTTTGCCAACACTGGACAATTTCAAGTTTTGAACTGCTGATAAGTATATGTTCTCTTTAACATGAAGTACTGCATGAGCTTACCATACTTATTTTTTGGACTGTAGAAGAACAAAAAAATGCCACAATCGAAAGTCAAGAACTGTCCTAGATTCAAACCGACAACTTTCTTACTATGAGGCAACAGTTCTAAGCACTCCTGGTGGTTGAGAGGTTACAACAGTTCACTTTCAAGATCGTCTGTCTGGATGTCAAGTTCAAAGTCCCTCATTTCCCCCAAAGAGTTTCACAGTTTGGTGGAAAATTCCAAGTGATAAAGATGAACACAAAGGACACCCCCAGGTGGTGATTAACTGGGGCAATTCCATGCTCCATCAGGTCTCAGCCATTTACACTTAAAAAGCTTTCACTGGAAAGTATCCCTCGACGAACTCCATCCACCTGAAGCTCTACACAGTGTGCCATCTCACATACTACATACATAACTAACAACACTTGTTGCCTTGCAGACGCCGGAGGTGGAGCATCAGACAGAAGAACAACGTGCCCAACTGCTGGCCGAATATCCCTCGAGCCGTCTGTACCAGCTGAAGAGGAAGTGCAATGGTTGCCAGAAGCAGGACCTCAGCCTGCTGGAGGGGGAGCTGGTGGCCTTGCTGGAGGACACAGACCCGCTAGGCAGCAGCAGCCGCTGGCTGGTTCACACGGGAGGCAAGTTTGTGCTCACACGTGCACATAAAGTCACGTTATAAGGATGGCAAGACAAATAAAGAGATCCAAAAAACAGGTCTAGCCTAATCCTTGAACAGGAAGAATTCACCACCTCTGTTGACCATTGAGCACACGCTCCTCTGCAGACTGACCTCAATTTGGCAGCGAAAACTTTCTCACAATGAAGAGCGAGCGTGAGGTGCGCTTATGAC